>NW_012267252.1:8173192-8176171 GCF_000151885.1 Dipodomys ordii
CACCGCCTCCGGCTCCCCATTCCCCCCCTCCCCTGCCAAAATTGTAAAGTTCGTTTTTTGACATAATGTCTTATACATCTCATTGTTGCAATGGGTCCACCTGTATCCCTATCAGTAAACATGCTACATTTTCTTAACTGTATCTTCTTCCTGGAGCTGTTTGCTACACTAGTTTGAGTTTCTACAAGCAGGCCTGTTTGAATTTCTAGAGATTTAAAATCTACTCATACATTTTGTGGCATCTTCTGTCCCCTGGTTTTTTTTTTTCCTACTGGGCCTGTGGTACTTGGTATCTATAATTGGGATGAGTAATTTAGTTAATATTAGTAATTTAGTTAATATTCCTAATGACTTTCTCAAAAGAGACCTAGTGTTTGGGCTGGGAAGGTGGCTCAGTGGTAGAGCACTTGCCTTGCATGCATGAGGCCCTGGGTTTGATTCCTCAGCACCACATAAGCAAGAAAAAAAGCTGGATGTAGTGCTGTGGCTCAAGTGGTAGAGTACTAGCCTTGAGGTGAAGAGCTGAGGGACAGCACCCAGGCCTAGAGTTCAGGCCCCACGACCGGACCCCCCCACAAAATAAAGAGACCTAGTGTTGTTATGATGGGGGCAATAGAAAGATAACTGTTCTCAATCTAGAGTTTGTAAAAATTATTAAATTCTTTTCTAAATAATTTTAATATGTTTTTATTGTAAAATTACTGTACACAGAGGGGTTACAGTTACATGAGCAAGGTAATGAGTACATTTCCTATCAAGCATTGTTACCTCCTCCTTTTTTTCCCCCTACCCTCTTTTCCCTCCTACCTCCCCAACTACACTCAACCCCTCCCACATAAATTGTAAACTTCCTCTTTCAACGTAGTGTCTTGTACATCTCATTGTTACAATGGTTCAACCTGTATCCCTATTTAAGCATTTTGTTTTTTCCCTTCCCCTCCCCAAGCTAGAGAAGCGTATAGACAAGGTGCAGGGCACTGACGTCAATTACAGTGAAAACAGGGGTTATACTGTGGGGGAGGAACACACAAAGAAACCAAAAAAATCACATGGTACCTCATAAATACGCTATTGTCAATGTGATGTAAAGAGGGGTTGCAATTACATAAGTAAGGTAATAAGTACATTTCTTGTCAAACTTCCTAAATTCTTTTTCAATATGAATGCCTCCCTTCATTCTCCTTCTATTGGGGAGTTTAGAACATCTAGGCACTGATTCTCCCTCCGCTCACTCCAGTTGCTTACCTCTTGGGCTTTACCCCACTTAAGTGTCCATGAAAATGGACCAACCCCTAGGCATGAAGAGGCACTTAGTGAATGATGAAGTAAGAGCATTTCTGAAAGCATTGCCAGTAAGAAGTCCTACATGCTCTGCTTGTAACATTTAAAGTACTTACGTTAATATTCAGCCATAGGTACATGCTCATCTTCACTTTAAATCCTTTCACTGTATGTGAACACACCTATCTTTGCTAAAACTGTTGAAGGCATAGACTTTCTAAATAAACCAGTTTATAATTAAAGTCATATATATATATATATATATATGAAATTATGATGAATAGAAGGAATGAAGTTTCAGAATGAGATGATTTTATTTGATGGAAAAATGGTGGAAATGATGAGGAATGTAGTTTTCAGGAACTAGTCCATCATTTCTGAGATGGTGGCTTTCTGTAATTTCCAGATTCTTCCTTATCCAGAGTGACCGACTACTCCTGATTTCTGCTTCCAGTATGTCCATTTGTGCCAAAAGCCTTGGGGTCTAGAGCCCTCTGCATTCTGTGACCTTGTCACTTTTGAATCTAACACACACTTCAGGACCATCCCTAACCCCCTCCTCTCTTTGATATCCCTCTTGATCCATTAAATCCTCTCAACAAGACTTCAAGCTCTTTGAAATTCCCCTAACCCCCACGTATCACTCCATAAGAACCTGTTAAAAGAACAGTGCTTGCCCAGGAGGGAGATAATTGGGTTGGAGAGAGGAATTACCAGAATCAAGTGGCTGACAACCAGGAACCTGTCAGCTTCCTATATCCATTCTGCAAAGGCTGGAACATTCTTTGATTAGTAGAATGATGGGTTTTCTGTTATCCACAGCTTTCTTTTTATGCTGTACATGAACTTGTTTGGAAATATGAGACTTTTCTCAGGACCTATGCAAAGCTGTAGCCCATACATTTCACGCAGTAATTGTCTAACAATGCAGGTTCTCACCAGCTGTTAGCTATTCAGTATTTGCTAGGAATTTTTGATCTTATTCCTGGTAGTCATTCAGTTGCCTTTAAATGCATTCTCATGGATTTTCTGTGTTAGTACAATTGTAAAAAATCTCAGTGGTCAAAGCTCATTTTAGAATAACACCTGCCAGCATAAAAGGCTCACCAAAGTTCTTCATTTGAACTTCCTTGAGTTGGCCAGCAGCATCCTCATATTTCTCTCCTGAAAATATCTCCTGTGGCTGCAGGATTTGGTTCATCCCATCCAGAATGTTAAATTACATTGGAACCTTGGTTTCTTTCCTGTTCTCGTTGCTTCCCTAGCAGTAATTACATCAGAGTTGTGATCCAGTGTACACCTGCATATTTTCCTATAACTTAAGCAAAGGTTTCATGGGAAATAGTCTTGTCACATGAGACGTATTCTAACAATTTCGAGGGGCTCTCGTCTATTTTGTGTAACTATTTTGATCCACTAAATATATTTTATGATTCACTAATGGTCCATAATTTTAAAACACTGACTTTTCTGGCCAGTGGCTTTTTTCTGGGGCAATGAGAAGGCTGGAGTGATAATAACGAGTGGTTCAGCTGTCATGGGAAAGCCCAAGAGGGTTGAGCAATGTCATAGGCAATGTGTTGGTAATGAGCATCTGGCTGCAAGAAGTTAACATAATTAGAAAGAGAAGTGATAGAACATTTGTGTGTGTGTGTGTGTGTGTGTGTGTGTGTGTGTGAGTGTGTGCATGAGAGAGAG
>NW_012267252.1:8176466-8224027 GCF_000151885.1 Dipodomys ordii
AATATTTGGATGTAGAAAGGAAGATATCAGGAAGAGCCTCATACCAGAATCCTATTGAGGGCTCTCTTTCTTTCCTCTCTCTCTGCTTTGTTCTATCTGGTAGACCAACTTCAAATATTCAAGACAAAAGTTGTTCAGGTTTCTCATTACAATTTAGCAACGTAGTCCCAAAGTGTGAGACATGAATCTTTCTGCCCTAGTTTGATTTGGGGGATTCTAGCCCTGACAAGGGACAGCTCTATGTGGTTTAGATATGTGATAGGAGTCTTCAACTGAAAGTCCATAAATCTGGAATCAGTAGTTGAAAAAGGAGGAGAGTGTTTGAGGTTAGGAAGGAAAGTTCTCCAAGTGCCCCTACAGGAGCTGAGCTCATTTGAGCTAGAGGAAATCCCTGAGGTTTTGCTGCCCCAGCATTTCCACAAGATGATCACATTTGTCAAACAAATCACAGATGACAGGGACAATATTGCTTTGAGGATAAATAGACAGAATATATAGCAGAATAATGTAAAATGAAGACCTTATTCCCTTACTTGCCTAGAGATTAATTAAATGAATGAAATCTGTTCATTGTGTTATAGAACTATTTTCAACATTTATCCTAAGCATACCACTGATATTATTGTTATTATTTTTCTCATTCATGTGTTTATCAACTCAATTGATATTTATAAAAGCAATACAGGTATAGTGTTCAGCATGAGTGGAAATCATAATTTAAAGGACCTAGAGCCTGTCCTTGAGAAAAGTGTAATCAAGAAGAACAAGCCAGACACCGGTGACTCACGCCTGTAATCCTAGCTACACAGGAGGCTGAGATCTGAGGATCTTGGTCCAAAGCCAGCCTGAGCAGGAAACTCCGAGAGACTCTTATCTCCAATAAAGCACTAGAAAACTGGAAGTGGTACTGTGGCTCAAGTGGTAGAGTGCTTGCCTCAAGCTGAAGAGTGCAGGGACAGCTCCCAAGCCCAGAGTTCAAGCCCCACGACTGACCAAAAAAAGAAGAAGAAGAAGAACAAAAATTAGGTGCACAAATAATTGAAGGTGCAGAAAGACAAATGTTTGAACCAAGGTTCCATTTCTTTTCTTCTACCTTCCAATGATTAGGCAGTTTTACAGCTTTACTCCATTCTTTCCTCCTATGAAGGAGAGAGAGAGTTGGGGGGTGGAAGAGGATGAGAAAGAGGAGGAGGAAAGAGGAAGAGGATGAAGGAAGATGAAGTGTAGGATGAGATCACTCAAAGATTAAGTAGTTAAGACCTTGTTGAGCTCTCAAAGATTAAGTGTGATAATATATTCTGCTTGATAATAAAATTTCTGGTACATTTGAGGTGCCCAATAAATATAGTTGCCCTTAAGATTATGTGGGCAAGTCTTTCCATATCCTAACAAATGGGATGATGTCATTCTTTCTGATGGAGGCATAGAATTCCATTGTGTATATATATCACATTTTCTTCCTCCATTCATCTACTGAGGGGCATCTGGGTTGGTTCCATATCTTAGCTATGGTAAATAATGCTGCAATAAACATAGTTGTGCTGGTAGCTTTAGTATGGCCTTGCTTGTGATTGTTTGGGTAAATGCCCAGAAGTGGGATTGCTGGGTTATAGTAACCTCTCTGTATAGTATCTTTACAATAAAAAATATTAAAAAGAAAAAAAAGATAATGTGAGCATTGTCATAGTAAGCATTATATCATGCAAAGTATTAGCACATAACTCTATCAGTACTTTAACTACATTAAATTCACTTCTTTTAAAAATAATTCTAAGAATATTATTGTTACTATGTCTGTATCATGTAGATGAAAAACTTTGAGGCACAGAGAGATTAAGTAAACTGCCTGTGATCCAACATTTAGTGAGTGATGAAACCCAGAACACATCCCAAAGTCTAACAGTAGAATTTCTGCTTTCATCCACATCAACACACGGAATGGAGAGTCCAAGACTGTCATGCTCTGAGGTCGCATTTGGGGCTCTAGATTGGACTCTAAGCTCTCTATGTTCTTCGTGCTTAGGAGGGAGTTTCTATTAGCTACTGACTCCTGGAATTGATTCCAGGCCAGTGTTTCTAAATGCATGAACACTATCAATCATCATTATGTCAGTCGAGTATTTCTTTTTTTCTTCTATTAATAAGTGTTTTTATTGTGAAAACACCCTACAGAGGGGTTACAATTACATGAGCAAGGTAATGAGTCCATTTCTTATCAAGCATTGTTGCCTCCTCCTTTGTTTCCCCTTCCCATCCCTGCCCTCCCATCTCTTCCTCCTTCCCCCCAACCCGGCCAAAGTTGTAAAGCTCATTTTGTACATCTCATTGTTGCAGTGGGTCCACCTGTATCCCTATTTAAACAATTTGTTTTTGCCCTTCCCCTCCTCAAATTATACCAACATCAAATACAGTGAAAACAGGGGTTATTACCATGGGGGAAGGACATACAAAGCAACAAAAAAAATCATCTTATAAATATGTTAGAAACAATCGCAAGAAAGAAGAAACATTTGAGTTCTTATCTTGGGGTTTATTTCGCCTAACATCAATTTATCTGACCGTTTCTGCTTGTCTCAGACATATACATACTAGTAATTGCAAATAAGGGAAACCATGGGACCTATGTTTCTTTGGGCCTGGCTTACTTCACTTAATATAATTTTTTCCAAGTCTTTCCATTTCCTAACAAATGTGGCAATGTCATTCTTTCTGATGGAGGCATAGAATTCCATTGTGTATATATACCACATTTTCTTGATCCATTCATCTACTGAGGGGCATCTGGGTTGGTTCCATATCTTAGCTATGGTAAATAATGCTGTGATAAACATAGTTGTGCTGGTAGCTTTAGTATGATCTTGTTTGTTATCATTTGGGTAAATGCCCAAAAGTGGGATTGTTGGGTCATAACTCTATGTAGAGACTTTGAGGAACCTCCATACTTCTGAGTATTTCTTAAGCAACAGGAAATTTGAGTATTTCCTATTAATGCAATTCTTTCTTTTATGCTGGTACTAGAGCTTAAACTCAGGGCTTTATTCTCTTGCTTGGCTTTCTACCACATCTGGCATTCCACTACTTGAGCCACACCTCCAGTCCAGATTTTCTGATGACTAATTGCAGATAACATCTCATGAACTTTTCTGTGCTTCTGGCTTGGGACTGAGATCATCAGGTCTCAACTCCTGAGTTGCTAAGATTGTAGGTATGGGCCACTCAGCATCCAGTTTAAGTATACATTTCTTGGCCTCCAGTCAGACCTCTGAAACTCAGAAACTCTGAGGATGCATCCTCAGGCCCCACCTTAACACCAAGATCAGCAAAAGATTCCATTGCTACTAAAATCATAATCTCAAAGAGCAGACTGTCATCACAGATCAATTAACCAAAAATCCCTAGGATAGAACTTCTTCAATGGTATTTAATGCCTTTAGAAAGTTATGTCCAAAATTCTGTCTCCAGGACAAGCTTTCATAGGATGAGTAGTCCATACAGAATGAAACAGAGTGAGTATTTCCAGAGAAGAGAGAGATTGAGCCAAGACACACAGGGCAGGAAATTGTGGTATAAAAGTAGAGAGATATTACAAGGTAGGGAGGGGACAATAGTGAACAATAATGTATTTTTCAAAATAACAAAGACTAAGTTCCAAATATCTTACCATAGTACACAAAATGATGAGGTGAGAGATGTGTGTTAATTAACTTGATACCATTCCACACTGTGGATATATATCACAACATCACTCTACCCCACAACACATAATGGAAAATCACAATATGAAATTGTGCTTTCTCTGTTAAAAATATTCAGAAACATGACTATTTCATAACTTAAGTATCTAACTCATCAGTTGGTAGAGCAGTTGTACTATGACCTTATCAGTGTTTTCCTTTCAATATCCACCTGCCCATCCCCCTTCCATAATACCCAACTTTCTTATTTATAGGGAATTTTTGCACCGGAATTCATGGCTACACCAAGAGAATTATGCACAGGATCTTAGTCTTGCATTTGCCTGCTGAGAGCCAAGTGTGCTCCGAAGAGGACTGGACTGCAGTTCCATGTGGCTCTTAGGACCTCTTGACACAAACTAGCTGTGTTGCTGGGTGGTTACAAAGAGGGTAGTTTGTGACCTGGGAAATGAAGGGGTCTGATGAGATTGTATTTCAAAGGTTCTGCTTCTAGTATGCTCTCCCTTCATCCCTCTCTCCCTCCTTCCCTCTCCCTCTCTCTCAGTCTCTGTCTCTGTCTCTCTCTCTGTCTCTCTGTCTGTCTCTGTCTTTCTCTCTCTCTCTCTCTCTGTCTCTCTGTCTGTCTGTCTCTCTCTCTCTGGGACTATGGTGTCTAGGTTAGCTGTCATGGTGTCATGGTTCCTGAGAAGTTCCTGTCTGACCTATTTTATATGAAAGGGCTTGAAGACTATGTGCACAGAGGGTGCAGTTGCTAAAAATAAGCTTGTTGCCAGTTGACCTTCCTTTTCCTCCTTCTTCTCTGGAACATCTGTGAGTGATGTCTCAGAAGCTGATCTCACTGTCTTCCCTAGAGGTTTGCTGTGGCTTCCTATGTCCTTCGGTTGCCTGTGTCCTTAGTGTTTGTTTGGAGAATAATCATTATCCTTCCCCTTCAGAGTTTAAAATGATCTTTGGTGCTATTAATAGACCTATTAATTGTTATCAAATTAATGGCAATACATACCCCCAAGAGTAATGACATCACACATTATTCTGCCCTGTATAGGTTTTTCTCCTGTTTATCACCAGAAAGTTAGCAAGCCACAGATCAGGTGCTATTTGGCTCACAGGAAGGATACTAGGATCTCTTTTTGCCATGAAAAGTTTTGGGTCCCAATAGTGCTGAAAGCAGAGTTTTTTTTAAAAAAAATGTATCTAACTCAGTGAAAGTGTTGAATATTCTTCAACAAATACTTGCTGATGATTTACCATTGGCTGAACCCTGAGATTAAATGTGTTGATAGACTATGCAATAAAGTCCATGGAAGTCAAGAACCATGTCTATTATTGACCAAAGATTATTCCAACTGCCCAGTGATGGCTACTCTGGGGAGGGGCCAAGCTGTCACAGGGAATCCTCAACAGCTAACTTCCAGACACGCGATGTATGACTGGTCTAAAGAAGTGGAGGATGCTTAAACAGAATTCTGTGCTAGAGAGACTGGAGAAGTAAATCCAGTCTAGCAAAGCACCATCATAGTTTATCCTTGTCCTTCAAATAAAAAGTAATGCTCGCTAGCACATTAAAAATGCTTTCCCTGTGCCAGGCACTACTCCTAAGTGTTCACCACTTAACTCAGTTAATCCTTCTAACTCTATGAAGCAGCTGTTGTGATCTTCCTGGTTTATAGCTATGGAAACTGACGATCATTGTTGGCACATATGTGCAGAATATAGTAATAAAGGGCCTGCTTGAAGAAGACTGGTAAAATCTATTGGAAAAAAACTGAATTCTCCCCCAATTATGGGGAAATCTGATAGTAGAGGAGCTCATGATTAAGGAATTTTAAAATATTCATAAGAGTCTTCATGGATTCATATCTTAACTCTATTTTGTCTCATAAACATTTTGTGTAAGATTCACTTAATTCAGTCCAGGAATAAAGTATAACCCAGAAGTACAAATGATGACTTCTTTATAGTTTGCTGTAATGATGATGCATATTCATAGACTGTCTTCCCTTTCTCTCTCCTTTCTTCCTACTCTCCTCCCTCCTTCCTTCTTTTTTCCTTTCTTCCTTTTGACGGTACTAGGATTCAAACTAAGTAAGGGCTTTGTTCTTACCAAGCAGGCATGCAACACCATGATGCATAGTTTGTTCTTAGAGATAAAATCTCAAAAATGCCTTGTCCTCAAGCCATGGTCCTTCTATCTCTAGGTCTGAGCCACTGTGCCTGGTCCGCCTCTTTTGTGCATTTTCAATGGGATGCTTGCATTCATTTGCTTCATTGCATCATGGGATACATTGCTAGGTCTACCCTGGCTACTGGCCATGGCTCAATGGTGTCCTGGCCTAACTTTAGACCAGGAGGGGTCTTGATGCTTGAGATGGAAGAGGCATCTCTTCAAATGTTAAGCATTGGAGCAGGCATGTTCCTCCTTCCTTCTCAGTGCCTTTGGCCATATCTTGGTCCTTTTTACATGTCATACTTTGTCAAGGGTTGAGCCTGAGTCCTTCTTTTCCTTTCCCTCGGCGATTTATCTTTCTTTACAAATATCCCTTTTCATTGCTTCTCTGATATCCACCCAGGCTCCTTTTTTGCTCGTCTCAGCATTCCTTTCTTAACCAGTATTGGAAGAATCCCAGTTTTTACAGTCTAGAACCTTAATGTTTGGCAAGATTAAAGATGTATAAGAATGCATTTATATTTCTTATAATTCTACTTCAAGAATTTGGATATGGGATGAGGGGTATTTTGGAACCTGGGCTCTGAGAGAGATGGCTAGTCTCTAATCCTGTTCTTTCTTACCTTAGGCAGGCAAATTCACAGGAAAAGTTAAGCCCCTGCTTCAAACTCACCTGCCTACTTCAAATCCTAGTTCTGTGGCTTCCTAGCTGCCAATGGATAAATTGCCTCAGCTCTCACTACCTGATTGCACTCTTTTAAAACAGAGGAAAAATTGATTCCTAACTCATAGACTTGACTTGAGGATTAAGTGCGATCAACATTTATATGTAAACCAGCATCTGGCACATGGTGAGCTCTCAATATCTACAAACTGTTATTATCATGTGGCTTTAGGCACATTACTTAATCGCTCTTATTATTCCCACTTTACCAAGGAGGAAAATTAGATGAATGTTACTTTCCTTAAAAACTCATTTTGAGGATTAATTAAGATAATGCTTATAAATACCAAACAGTACCTGACACAAGAGTTTCTCAATACCCACTAGCATTTGTCATCATAATTACATGTACTATTCCAAACATTTCTACCGGTGAGTCCCTCACAACTTCTACTTCTTCTCTCTTGATCCCCACCTTCACAACTTCTCTCTTGCTCCTGATCAACCCCACCAAACATTTGTACCTTGTATTTCTTTGCTTGGTATAAGTGCGTGCAAGTTCCTTACATTGATTTCCTTTTGCAGTATTGGGCCTCATTGCTTCCCCTTGATGATTGTTAACTGCGTTCCTGGTGACACCTTGTGTCCTGGAGTCACAGTACTTTATGGAAGTTGCTGCAGCCTAAGTGTTTGCACTAACTTAGGAAGTGAAGACACTAACAAGTCCCTTGTTAGCAGAGGTGACACAGAGTCCAGGCAGCAATAATTACATGTGTCTAGCTAAGACAGGAGATAGTTCACAATGCCTAGTGACATTTATGGCTGTCACAACTGTGAGGATGCTATTATATCTAGAAGAGGTCAAAGACACCACTAAATATTCTGCAGTGCATAGCAGAGCCTCTCCCCTCTAACCAAACACCTGGTCAGAAAACATGAACAGTGCTAACTCCTCCAAGAGCCCTGAGGTGAATGCTGCCCATACTTCAGAAAATGGACAATGGCTTCTCTTGGCCTGAGAGAGGCAGGGAGGGAGAGAGGAACAAAGGAAGGAAGGGAAGGGGAGAACAAAGAAGAAAGGGAGAAAAAAAGAAAATGGAGAAAGAGGATTAGGGTTCCTGTCCCTAGGAAGCTTACTGTCTGATGAGCTGTGCACTAGGAAGATTTATTCTATTCATACCTGATAGCATAAGGAAATAAATTACGAATGTCCTCTTAAACAAATGCACTCTGTGGGCTTGTATCTGCAAGCAAGCTTCAAAACTGGGAAATTCAAATGGGATTGGAAAATAAGTAGATTCTGATCTGTTTAGCGTCAGTGGTGCCTCTCAGTCTGGGTTTCTCATTTCTCTACCTCTTTGATCTCTGTATTTTGTGTGTATGTATGTGCATGCATGCGCGTACACACACACACACGCACACTTACAAACACTGCTTATACTGTATCTTTGCCTCTCTTCATCTGTCTTTTTCTTTCAGTCTCTGTCTCTTTCTGTCTTCTTCTTCTCCTTTCCCTGTTTCTGTGCCACACTGCTCATCCTTCTTTTGTCTGTTCAGTCAGATCCTTCTTTTAGCCCCACTCCTTTCATAAGGCTAGAAGAATTTCTTCTATGACCAAACAAGAAAGATAATCTTTTCTTTCCTATTCCAGATGTAGGAATCCAGATGATGTCCTCTAAATTGTTCTAGGGTGTCTTGATTGCCATAGTCATGGTGTCTCATGACAGTGCAGAATCATAGAACATCATGGCTAATTAGAAGAATAGGCTACTGCAAATATTGGGCAGCCTAGTCAACAACACATGATATGAGTTAGGTAGAAGAGATCTTTGCAGGGTAGAAAGTGAAAAGGATATTGAGCATGCTGAAACTACTGGTAAGCCAAAAACAACTGAAGAGAGGAAAAACCCAAAATAGTGATCATAATGATCAAGATACTCAATTCTTAAGAAATGGGAAGAAGAGAGAAGGTTTGCAGAAGGACTTGATTCTTGGTTTCAGCCTTGAAGTTGTGTAGGGTGTTAGAGAGATGGAAGGGCATGGGTGAAAGAATAGTTTCTCTGCTTCCTTTATTGGTGTGTTATTGGTATAAGTTCCTAAGGGAAAAGGACTCTGTTTCTTTGTTTATAGAGCATAGCATCTAATTGTAATAACCACAATTAGGCTTAGTCATTGTGGTTCCAAGTGGGTTTGTGCTGGCCTGCCAAGGATGAGGGAGAGAGGATAGAACAGAGCACCAGAGAATCCTCTAATCCTGAGAATAGCCACTCACTCAGAAAGACACAAAGAGGCTGCAAAGCAGAGGAGGTGTTAATATAGTCCCTTCTGGTACTCTCAGTCTTCTTTGTGTCTGACTTCAAGCAAGAGCCAGTTTGAATGTTGGCATTATCAAGGTAGATTGGATTGCTTCTTGAAAGGCACACAGGGAGCACATAATATGTACTCGCCATGTATTTTGTCAGTGGTTCAAAAATAAATAAAGACAATCTTCTTCTTTATAGAAGTGAGTTAGCACTTGCATAAGGGTTGTGCTTATTCCTTGAAATCACAAATACTGCTGCTCAAACTTGACTGCACAGGGGAAATCCCTGGGAGTTTAAAACAACTAACTGATGCTATGGTCCAGTTCTCATAGGTATTGGCTTTATTGGTTTCACAAGGGACATGGCTACTGTGTGTTTCTGAGCCTCAGTGTTTCTCATGAGCAGCCACTATGGTGAACCAGTAAAGCAGGGATGCTATGGGAAGAGAAGAAGTATTCCTCAGTGAGATGAGGGGAGGAATCTTGCTGGAGGAATAAAGCCAAGTGGGTCTGAAGGAGAGGGACCTGAATGGGCAGGGAGATGGCTGGATAAAAAGCACATTGGAGTTGCTTCCCAAGAAGTCAGGATGGCTTTCTCCTTCTGGCTTAGTTCCTGTGTGACCTTAGATGAACATAAAGTTCTTCATGCCTCAGTTTCTCTTCCAGACATAGTTGACTGATGATGCCTGTTCTTGCCTCGGGATTAAATGAGGTAGATAAACAGAAAAGGTAGTATAATAATTATTATTAAGAAAAACCAATCATTAGGGTAATGCCTCATTTATTTAGCTTTTCTGGGAAAAGAAGTATTGTCTGTAAGTGAGATTCTCAGAGGACTGAACTTTTACCTTTCAAGATGTAACCATTTTAATTAGTTAGCATAGATTTATTGTTTCAAATGTTTTCATTGCAGTATTTCTATACAGTGTATGTGATTCTTTGATCAAATTCACCTGTTATATTACTCTCCTTTAACCATTCCCTTCTGTATTTATTTGTTGCAATTTTAAATGAGTTTCATCATTTATTGTATTCATCGCTCCCTCCAATCAACATCTCCTACCGCCTCCCCTCTTTCTGGTTCAATCACCCAATAATACTCCTATTACATCTATGTCAAGACAAGATCATTTTATTTTAACCAACCCCAAGTCATTTTATCTTCTTTAAAGTTTATCAGTTGCAAGTAGACTTTCTTTAACAAAGAAACATGATACCATTATCCCTGCTTTCTTCTTTCTGTGTCTTTAGATCCTCAAGTTAGATGTGAAACACTGAACTGTAGTGTCATAACATAGTAACATCCCAGGGCATTGAGAAGAATAGGGTTTTATGATTTGGGAGACTGGGTTTTAAGTTCTTAGGTCTGTTTTTCTTGCTACCTAGTTATCAGTTGTTAAATCTTCCCAACTGTTAATTTAGTCACTGTTTCTAACACGCTGTTTCTTACCTGTTGAAGATTGGAAAACCAAAAAACCAGTTTTAACATGCTGTTGAAAATAGCAGTAAATGGACCATGAATTTAAACTGGTCACAGAGAGTGGCTTATGTGCTCTCTAGCTCACACATGAGTTAGGGTATCTCTGTACTTGTTGTTGACTGGATTTGACTGGCCTTAAGGCAGAATACAGCTGCCCGGGCTTTCCATGTAGAAGCTGAGAAGGATGATTTTTTTTAAGGAATTCTCAGCTTTCATTCTTCTATTGATTGGTCAGAGACCTTTATGATTTCTTTGCCCAATTAAAGAATTAAAGAACTTTGTCTTGTCCAACCAGGCTTGGAATGTTTTGTGCCAAATAGTTATTTATAAGGAAGGATACACAAATCAGGGTAGATAAAACAAATCAGGAGGGCACACACTGAAGCCAACAGAACATGGTAGGAAATTCTGCTCCGAGACACAAGTGTTGGAAAGTAATCAGGGTCTTAGAATATAGCTCCGTGGTAGAGCACTAGCCCAACATGCATAAGGCCATGGATCTGTTTCTAGTGTCCGTAGGGGGAGGTGAGAGAAGAAAGTCAAGACTGAGGAGACAGATGGGATACCAGGGGAACATCTGTGAAGGTGCAAGATGGTAGAGAAGGGTCAGGGACAGAGGTTTAGACCAGTATCACCATGGATATTGTATACTTCTGGTTGTTTGTTTACTAGGTGACCCCACCCTGGGACGTTTGCATTGTGAGCCTTGCAGGTGGCAGGTTTTAGGTCAGATAGACTGCTAAAGCTGCCAGTGGCCTTATTCTTTCAGCCACCAAGGTACAAGGACATTCCTATTTGAATGATGGATTTCTGAATAATACAGCCCCAAATGCTTCCTTCTCACTCTCCTGGTCCTTGCTGAGCATGTCTCTCCTTTCCTTCCTCAGGTCAGTGGCTGGATTGGATAAGGAGGCGGACCTGGTGCACATGGAAGTGAGGACGGCAGATGGATGTGAGTGCTCCTGCAGGACAGGCTAAGTCCAGGATTGCTGCCCAAGGGTCTCTCTCCTCCCCCAATTTGCATTTTAATGACTTGGGAAGATGAAAAGCCCTGAACTCCATTACTGCCATATCCATCCTTGTGGGGGGGGGGAATGAGGGGGGAAAGGGAGAGACTTCCAGTCTCAAGGGAGACATTGCATTGAAATAAACCCTCAGGAATGAATTTCCTGGGGATGTGAGTTAGAGTAATGAATTTTGAGACTCCTATTAGTAATTTCCTTGGCAGTTTTGGTGTAATTCAGATACAGGCATCCATATCTCGTCTAGTTTTTTACATTCCCATGGTGAATTGCAGGGGCCATTTGCTTTAATAGAATAAACCCTTCGTATGGTCAAGCTTATCAGAAAATACAAAGGGAAATTATTCTCAAGCATGTTTGTTCATCTATTTGCCAGGTATTTATGTGCCAGGCATTGTTCTAGGCCTTAGAGATACAGTAGCAAGCAATGTTTTCATTGTCCCTGAATATAAAGGGCTCCATTCTAATAGTGGAATTCCAAGACTTTAAACATTATAGCTGTGAACATCTCACATAGCATTAGTCCTTCTCAGAAAGGATTGTACTTCCAGAATCAAAGAAAAAAATAAAATCAACCTAAATAAAAATCTATGCAAACATAATTAGCATCTCCTGGGTTCAAAATAAAGCCAACGAGTACAATGGAGTTGATCTATAAGTAGAGTAGAATAAGTACCTGCCTGTGAGTTGGGGTTCTAACCTCTCTGGCCTGGTGACTTCTTCTGTGATCCAAAATACTCTCTTCACCCTGCTCACCTCACAAGGTTCTGGGTTGACCAAATAGAAGAAGTTAAAGTAACTATGAAATGTACAAATAGAAGGAAATTCTGTTTTGACCTGGCTGTGGGCTTTGCGGTATCATTGAAGAATACACTAAATAAAACTGTGTGTGCTTTATCTGAGAAAAATGGATGTGAGGTCAGCCACAGATGCAATATAGAAGCACTCATTTGGGGCTGGGGATTTGTTTTTATTTGCCTCCTATTTATTTATTTATTGTTGGTCGCATGGCTTGAACTCTGGGCCTGGGCCCTCTCTCTCAGCTCATCAGCTCAAGGCTAGTGCTTTACCACTTTGAGCCACAGAATTACTTCCAGTTGTCTGTGGTTTATTGGAGATAAGAGTTTCACAGACTTTCCTGCCTGGGCTGGCTTTGAACTGCAGTCCTCAAATCTCAGCCTCCTGAGTAGCTAGGATGACAGGTGTGAGCCACCAACCCCCGGCCCTTTCTTTTATTTTTAGAAATGTTAGAAAGCAAACATAACTTGTTACTATATGTTCAACACTCTACCTCCTGCCCTCCTTCCCTCCCTCCTTCCCTCCTTTCCTTCTCTCTCTCCCTTCCTTCCTAATTTCTTTCACTTAATACTCAACTAATTTCTGAGACAGGCTAGTTATACTCCACATTCTTTTTTGTTTATTTTTCAACAGAATAGCAACTATAGATTTCAGAGGGTTATATCTCCTTGTTCCTGTTCACAAGGGTGGTTGAGTCTGGATATCTAGTTGTCTAATCTGACTCAAACCATACAAGTTGATGCTGAGAATGAAACTGGGAGTACAGGTCGCTGTGGTAAGTAGGGTCAACACGCAGGAAAACAAGAGGAAAGCAGAGAGCTGGTCTTGCGCATGACCTGCAAATCAGTTTTCGGTACCAACCCGCACTGGCTTTGCTTTCATTCCAAACATGTCAAGTCACATATAGGATCTCTGGTGGTCATAGCATTTTCATAGTTGGTAGAAATGTTGTAGGATTGTCTTACTTCCCTGCCTGGTATGGGAACATCATTGCAAAGCCTCTGATGGTATGTTCTCAGCTCGCAGAGCCCAGGTTTGAGACATATCCTGCTCTACGTCTGCATAGCAACTCTTTTGATTTTTCCTAGTAATTTCTTACATGAAGCGTAAATTTATTTTGTGAATGTTCAAGAATTCTGGCCAAAAATTGAGATTCAAGCCTGTGGTGTAGGAATCCTTTGAAATTTTTCTAGCATGAAAAATACAAAACATAGAGAACATTCTCTGGCCTCCTGTCAAAATTCCAGAGTCAAGGAAGAAAAAAGAAAAGAAAAGAAATTAAAAATAGAAGCATGACAGGAATAAATGTCATGTCGTGTTTGACACTCTGGTTACAGTAATAGTAGGCATTAGTTTCTACCTTTTTAATTCCGTTTTTCAACAGAGAGCCATCTTTCCACTTAGTAAATTAGCTCTTACCCTGCTTTATGTAGAATGTGCACATAGGTGATCTGAATGACTGGGAGCGCTTTATTTTACATACCACAAGAAAATGCATGACACCCTTCCTCGTGGTGAGTGGTGAATGCTTTCTTACCCACAGGTACTCACATTCTCATCACCTCCATACTTGGATCATCACAGATGTCTGTTACATATACTTTAATTGCTCTTTTTAGGACACAGTGACTTTAATTAAAATTTGCAAAAATTATTGCAACTAGTTAGTGATAGAAGAGGAAAAAGCTATTAGCAAAAGCCACTCAAGAAGCTAAAAGTACAAGGGAACTCCTGATAAAGAACATCTACAACAGTTAACATCATGTTAATAATTAATAACATCATACTAATTTCTTGCTGAGAAAAAAGAAAGAGGCAGGTCTATTCACTCTTGTGGCTTCCTTCAACCCCTGATTAAAGTCTTAGCCACTGAAATAAAGCAAGAAAACTAAAAGACGATGCATAGAGATTGATAACTAGTTCTTCCATTGACATGGCTCATGGTAGCCATTTACTCACATGTGGGTAGAGAGTCTTGGAGCTGCACTGTGCAAATTTTAAGTGAGAAATATATACCAGGTTTCAAAGATTACCTAAGATAAAGGATGAAAAAATAGCTTTTTAATAATTTTTATGTCAATTATAGGCTGAAATTATTTATTTAGGGAGATGTGTGGCTCAAATAAAACATTCTGAGTTTCACTTTTCTATTTGTTTTTTAAATATTTCTCTGGTAAATTGAAGCAGTGATGTGTGGCTTATATCACTTGTCTCTCTCAGTCAGCTATTGACAATGGACCCCCTGGAATATCAGCATGGTGTCACAGTATGACACTGACAGCCCAGTCACTAATGCTGGGTCCAATAGCCTGGAGCAAACCTAGCCTAAGCTGGTCTCCATCCTCATTTAGATGTAGGAAATCTCTCATCTGTTCCTGTTTTGGTTTACCTCTTTGGAAGTCAGACAACCAGATGAAACTAAAAACATTGAATGATCCCCTTTGCATCCAGAGTTTAATCAAGACAAAGCCAACAGATCAAAAAAGTATAAATCTGTTTCTGCCATGAGATTCAGGCTGAAAATGTCTTTTTCTTCCTTTGTCATTTGGAAATTTATCTTTCTTTGAATATCCTCTGTATATTCTCTCTTTTTCTACCTGGCACAGAGTTACTAAGATACAGATAAATGCATCCATGTACGCTCTCTCTATTCCAGAGACAATTGAGTTGCAATAGTATATCCCCTTCCACATTCACAGATCACTCAACAGAGAATTCAGTAACCGTAAGAAAAGCATCCACTTGGAGACATGAGTTGGCAAATTTAACTCTCTGGTTTAGAAAGTGTTAGACTTCAGAACCAATTCAGAAGCTTCCTGTAATTCCTTCATCTAGTGCATTATCTCTCTGAAAATGCTAATGAGCATATGAAGTGTTTTAATAGTTCACTTTTTCATCAATTCCCTAAAAAGATTTTATTGTAGAGTAAAACTGATAGAGGCAGTTTTTAGTTCTCTAAACAAAAGAGTAACAAGTAAGAGAACCCAAAATGTCAGGCCACTCTGTGGTCGAGTGAGTGCTTTTTCAGTGGAAATCCTCACAAATAAAGTAGAATAGTGGCACAAAGAAACACTGTGATAAACCAAAAACAACATGGGCAAAACATTGAGACACCTACCCATCCTGAAATTTTAGAGTCAAAGCCCGTTTCGTGCATTTCATCATTCCTTCTGTTTGTCCCATCATTGGCTTGCATCGGTCACAGACTTGCTAAGTTACGGCAGAGCCTAACACTTCTTAATGGAGCATTGCAAGCAGACATGGGTAATCAAATGAGCTTGCCACACAAGGTGAAACAATTAGCTTTGCAGACTAAACTCCAGGATCCAGAAACAGATGATTGACTCCTTAAGGACCTTAGATTATTGATTAGTTCAATGATTTTTCAACCTATATAACTCAGAGCTCTAGCAGCTTTTAGAACTCAGAGACCCAATATGAAAATACATCAATGGAACAAGAGACCACTTGCTTTCCGTTCTTTTCCTAAACTCCATATCAAGAATATAGGATACCAGATTATCTCTTTTTAAAAAAGATTTCAGATTATAAAACAGGAAGTAAATAAGAGTTTTTCAAATGACAGTCATTTAGAATATGCCTAAAATCACACAGTGAGCCACAAACAGGAACTAACATAAAATCTGGATTCTGGTCTAATCCTCAGCATGATTTTCCTCCTGTGTTTCAAATAGCATACGAGTTAAGATCATAGATAGCATTCCAAATCTCAAACATTTTTACCTAAGTTTACATTGCTCTGTGCCTCTGTTTGCTCATCTCTAACCTGGGAATAATTTTTGGATTGTTTCAGAAATCAAATAAGTGAATGTGTGTCACTTCTAGAGTACTAGAAAACACTTGAGCACTTGAATATGTTGTTACCATCATTATCATCCTCCTCCTCCTCTTCATGTTTTTGTCAATATTATATTATCATCATTGTGTTGTCATCATTATCATATCTTCTTACCATTGTCATATCATTATCATATTCAGAGTCAGATTATTTGTCAAGTAGAATAGAAAGAGTCTTGAATAGTGCCTTAAAAGTATTCAAGGATTATTATGATTTCTAAATGTCTATAAGTTTTCCAGATTGTCCTCTGTTCTCAAGGCAGATAATGCTGTAATTCTTCTATTTTCATAAAACTTTAAAGCCACAGGCCCAACTGAAGGACTGCAAAATGCCCTTTGGGGTTTGTTGCTTTTGTCTGTACTTAGCACCCATGATACTGCCAGTGATCTTTGATGCATTTGCAGCCATGTCCTGTATTGTGATTTTCACTGTGCCTACAAATAAATGAGCCTTACATCCCAGTCCTGGAAAGTGAGGCTGTGGAAGTTGTACAACTTCAGACTTACCCGGAATATGCTTGCTTTTACTTATTTGCAATTGAGAGTTGGTGCTGTTATTTAAAATAAATAGCTCCTGGGTATTTCTCGAAGAACAGGCCTGAAGAGCTGAATTTGCTTTTTGTTCACAATTTTAATTCACTTTTTCAATTTCTGACAATGTGTATATTACCCAAAGGGATGGAAGTTGAACGAATCATGGAATATTCTCTTTCTCTGAGGTGGCAAGAGGTGTGATGTCTAGGGAGTTTGAATATTTAATAATCTCAATGGCAAAATACAATCACAAGTCACCATATAATTCCACAAAACAAAAATGTATAGGCTTTTAATGTAATTTAATTCAGTTTAACTAGTATTTACTGGAGCTTTATAAAGTCAGCCTGTGGAGAGGAAAAGATGGCTAATACTTTTCTCCTGCTGGTAAAGAGATAACACTTAGAACATTTTGGCACAGCCCAAATGGACTTTTCAGTAGAATTTATTATTATAGATGAGAGCTTGTTTTAATGAACTGAAAAATGTAGAAGCTGCTTTCTTGAGCACTACACCAGGCCTTACAGGTCTCTTAGGAAGAAACAGAGGCCTCAGCTATTGTATTGTCTTGGTTTCTCAGTTCATTGAGCATTTCCCATCAAGCCCATTTCCCAAAGCACATTCATTTTTGAATATGTTGTCTCCATCATTGACCTAGGAATCTTCTGAGAATAAGAATTTAAGCTTTCTCTTTCCTAGAATGGCAGGGGGTATCTGACACCTGCACATCTTTGTGCTTTGGTCTTATACCAAAGAAATGAGTCTGACCATTGGAGACAGCCTTTCTCATAATATGAAACCTTTGTTCTAAGATATGTAGTTAGTAAAATGTTACTTCTCTCCCTAAACATCCTGCTATAGTAGAGTTATGTTGAAATTGGATCAGTTATTTCCAGAGTTGTCAAGCCAATCCCTGTGTGCGTGGTGCAGAGTCTTTGACTTTTAGTTTTGTATATTATCTTAGCTATTTGGAAGTCTGAGAGGGGAAAGTTTGTGGTACCAGTCCATTTCTAGCAAGAAATGTCCATGAGATTCCATCTCAATAGAAGAAGCTGGGCAAGATGGTACCTGCCTGAATTATCAACTACAATGGGAAGTTAAACAGCAAGATTGTGGTTCATTCTGACTGGGCAGGAAGCAAGACCTTATCTCAAAAATAACCAGAACAAAGGTAGGGCTGGAGGTATGGCTCAGTAGTAGAGCATCTGCCTAAAGATACCTAAAAAGCATGGTCCTAAATTCAAACCCTTATATTATAAAAAAATAACATCAGGAAGATTTTTTACATTTAGAAATATGTTAATCAAGATAATTTTTCCCCATAAGGGCATTCAAATGAGGTCTTCTACAGTCTGTTCTTTCTAGCTTTGAATTTGAGTATTTTCACAGAAAGGGAGAGAAAAATAGATATTCAAGAATAATGATGACACATATCAATCCATTAGCATGTAATTATGCAGAGGGTTCCTGGAATGTGGTCTGTATCATCTTGTGTGTGTTTTTTTTTACTCCCTTTATAAGGAAATCCTTTCTCTTTTAACATACTTCCCTAATGAAGAGTAAATTCAAGGACTACCTCTTTCTTGAATATCTTCTCTATTTTGTCAGCTCAGGCAGACTTTTCTTGTCTAAATACCCACAGAACTTAAAGAAAATCCACAGTGATGCAAACTCAAAATGTATCTTAATTATAAGACTCTGGATAGCATCATCTTTTGATACCTGTCATTAACCCAGAACATTAAGCTCTTATTAATTGAATAAATGGAGAGATACAGAGAGTTAAATCTTTTTCTTTCTCTTCTTAGTAAACATGTATCTAACATTTGTTGAACTTTTTACAATGTATTCAACAGTATGCTAAGCATATTTTCATGTATAATCTTTTTAATCCTGGCAACTGTTCTTGGAGACACATGCTAAGTTGTCTGGACCATACTGCAGTCAATACAGAGTAAGTCTTGTATTTGAACTCAATGGTGGTAATTCAGATTGGAGATCTTCTTTGACTTTGAAGCTTGAATCTAATGGTGTTCCCTGCTCACCCTAGAAACCCACAGTCTCAGCCACTTCTGCTAGGTGGCCACACTTGCCTGATATTCAGCCTCCTCATCTCCATATTTTGGCACTTTGAGTTATATCAGGTAGTGGAAACCAAACTTATTATCATATCCCTGTGTTCTGAAAAAAAATAAAAGAAAAATAATACATGAGTTCAGCTAAAAACTGAATTTTAAGTGGATTTCAGAAAGTCATTTGAGTGCTGCTGTCTTGTTAAACTGAGCCTTTTGGTACCATGCTGGGCAGTGGCAGAGAGACTGCTAAGAAGTAGCATGAATTTGGCCCAGTATCTCACCCATAGGGGCAAAGGTTCATGGAGATGTTGATTTTGTTTGGGGTGGCTTAGAATACACATGACTCTTTTCTCAGTGAGAAGGTGAATAGTAAATAGAGAAACAGGCCAGTGTGTATGGATAAGCAAATATTTCCAAGTGTGCATCTTTGCTTACTGGTGTAAGCAGCTTTCTGAGACACTGGCTGACAAGAAGGTTTCAGGTTGTCATGTCAACACTTGTGGTTTCTTTACCTGTATTTGCTGTGGCTTTTTGCTTTATTTTAAGAGCAGATTAGTAAATTTGTATAGGTTCAAACATTTGCCTGGTGGGCAGGAAATTGCTCTACAGCACACCCTGGATTTTAGGCCTTTTCCTCTCCTCCCAGTGGGAGATAGAAAGCCAGGACCAGCCACACATTGTTTTCTCTGAGAACTCAAAGACAAAGAGGAAGGGACATGTAAGTGAGAATGCTGGGCATGCTGGTTTTGCCACAGAATCAAAGACTGGGGAAAAACTAAACCAAACCAAACCAAAACAGGAGAAACAAAACATTTCAGTCTCCTCCCTGGAAAGATCATTTGGGATAACAATGCAGAGAAGTGTATTTGGGATAACAATACAGGAAATAAGTGGCCCTAGATCTCATTGGAACTCAAGTCTTATTTAGCCTGACAATATTGGTCTGTACGCTATTAAAATTGTATCTTAGATATCAGAAATCATTGCATGAAGAAGAGAAACACTTAGCATTGCTTAAAAACTCAGAAAATTTGGGCGCTGGTGGCTCACGCTTTAATCCTAACTACTCAGGAGGCTCAGATCTGAGGATCATGGTTCAAAGCCAACCTGGGCAGGAAAGTCCATGAGACTCTTCTCTCCAATTAACCACCAAAAAAACTGGAAGTGGCACTGTGGCTCAAGTGGTAGAATGCTCACCTTGAACTGAAGAGCTCAGGGACAATACCCAGGCTCAGAGCTCAAGCCCCATGACCAACCAAAAAAAAAAAAAGTATATTAAGTGAAATAAGCCAGGCCTAAAGAAATATAGGTCCTATGGTTTCCCTTATTTGCAATAACTAGTGTATGTCTGGGACAAGCAGAAAAGGTCAGATAAGATGATATTAAGCGAAATGAAGCCCAAGATAGGGACACAAGTGGATTTTTTCTTCCTTGCTATTGTTTCTAACGTATTTATAAGGTACTATGTGATTGTTTTGTTGCTTTATATGTTCCTCCCCCATAGTATATACAGTGAAAACAGGGGTTTATATTATATTAGATTATATTGGTATAATTTGGGTAGGGGAAGGGAAAAAAACAAATTGTTTAAATAGGGATACAGATTGACCCATTGCAACAATGAGATGTACAAGATCCTACATCGAAAGCCAAACATTACAATTTATGTGTGTGGGGGGGGGTGGTGTTGGGGGAGTGTAGCTGAGGAGATGGGAGGGAAGGGATAGTAGGGGAAGAAGAAAGGAAGAGGCAACAATGCTGGATAAGACATGTACTCATTCCCTTGCTCATGTAACTGTAATCCCCCTGTACAGAATTTTCACAATAAAAAAACTTAATTAAAAAATAGATAAATTGAAAAGAAAAAAAGAAAAACCTCAGAGAAATATAAATACATTGGTCATGATGAGCTACAGTAGAGTCTCAGATTCTGCCTTTCAGGAGCCAAACATTTGCCCTTTTGTGGTAGTGACCTGTTATGGCTCAGTGTGGACCAGCACGGAGCTCATGTGCCAGCCGCCATCAGTCATCAGATCATCTCATTCCTTTTCTTTTCTTTTTTTGTTTTTGGTTGGGGGTGGGGTGCAGGGTGGTTAGTAGGAATATAGGGTTTTGGAGTCTTGATCCACGCTTCCAGCCTTCATTTCACTGTTTGTTTGTTTGTTTGTTTGTTTTGTCTATCATGGGGCCTGAACTCTTGGCCTGGGCGCTGTCCCTCAGCTCTTCAGCTCAAGGCTAGTGCTCTAACAAATGAGCCATAGTACCACTTCTGGCTCTTTTCTGCTTATGTGTATGTGGCGCTGAGGAATCGAACCCAGGGCCTCATGCATTCAAGGCCAGCACTCTTCCACTGAGCCACCTTCCCAGCCCTCATTGCTGGGTGTCGTGGGCATTTGAGTTTATTAGCCTTCTTATTAAAGGCCTCCTATTCTCTAGGCAGATATTTAGGCCTTGTCCTAGGTATTGAGGCTTGCTTGTGGTTATGACACTGGAGCGTGGGTTTTAGAGGTGACACTGGTAGTTTAACGTTGGATCTATTTAGCTTCTAAACTTATATTCACAGAATCCTGGTTTGAAATCTGTATCAGGGGCAACATAGCTAGATAAGAAAACTGTGTTCCAAGTGGTATAGGTAATAGAAAGAAGAGAAAATACTCTGGAAATGCTTCAGAGACAGGATTGTTCAGGTTTAGGACCAAAGTGAATTGTATAGAATATGGAAGAAAGAAAAGCTAAAGGGCTGAAGACCCTGAGCATGTGATTGGACTGCTAACAGAAAGAATGAAGTCAGTATTAGTCATGAATTAGTTATTGATTCACAGTTACCAAAGCAAATAGACTGTACTCATATATGGGCATTCAAGAAGTAGGAATTTATGTCACATAATTTGTTTCTCATCAAGATGTGGATTTATTAAATTAGATCATGTGTGTAAATTAATCTGTGTGATAGCTAGCTATATAAATATGAGTAAGCCCCTTTCTGGAGAGCAGATTCTCTTTGAATACAAAGTCTCTGTTTCATTCAGTGTTGTACTCCTAATCCCCAAGGATAACTGATACAAAGTATGTATGCAAGAATGATGAACTCATTGAACTAATCATTAACTGAGGATAAGCAGGAATACTTTAATCTATTTTTACTTTAAGCTTAACCATTACAAAATTTTGCTTATTTAAGCCATTACCCTTTATCTCTATTGCTTATACCTCTTCCATTCAATCTAATACCTATGTATGTAGATACACTTATGCAAGGAGCAACTACATTAGACAGATGTATACAATGATGTATGTATTTTTATTTCTTGTCCTGGGGCTTGAATTCAGGGCTTGGGCGCTGTCCCTGAGTTTCTTTTTTGCTCAAGGTTAGTGCTCTACCATTTGAGCCACAGCCCACTTCCAGCCTTTTCTGAGTGGTTTACTAGAGATAAGAAGAGTCTCATGGATTTTTCTGCCAGTGCTGGCTTTGAAGTGCATTCCTCAGATCTCAGTCTTCTGAGTAGCTAGGATTACAGATGTGAGCCACCAGCACCAGCTGCTTATGGTATTTAATGATAAAGATTTGCCTACTTTTTTTTTTGTCTGATCCTTAGGCTTGAACTTTGGGCCTGGTCTCTGTCCCTCAACATTTTGCTTGAAGCTAGAGCTCTAGCTCTTGAGTCATTCATTGGAGATAAGAGTCTCACAGACTTTCCTGCCCAGGCTGACTTCAAACTACAATTCTCTCATCTCAGCCCACTGAGTAGCTAGGATTACAGGCATGAGCCAACATAGCCTAGAAGATTTGCCTACTTTTAGTCTTAAATAAATCTTTACTTTTCACTTTGACCACCTGCTTTATCATGCCATGAAATTAACCATTTTAAAGCAATTTGTAAAGCAATTTCTTTATAAATTTCCTGTAGGTTTTTCAGAACTAACAAATAACCAAATGGACTGAATTTTCCTGGTTGATCCTGTAGTCACAGAATGCTTTTCAAATCAAGTACTTCTCTCTTGTTCAGCTATCTTAGTGGTTGATATTTTCAGAACATTTTGCAAGTATTATAAGTTTTATATAAGTAATAAGTAGAAACACATAATTCTATTTCTGTGTACTTCCTTAAGCCCATTCCTTTCCTCCAAAATAATCATAGCTAATTTTTATATACAGCTTTTGAAATGTTAATCCATTCAGTTGTGGCACAAACCTACATATCTACACAGACAAGGGCTTATTAAGACATAAATTAGATCATAGCATAAGTAATTCCGGGTAATTTCTCAAAGGTAGCAGAGCAGTGCCTCTTGAAGAAATCATGTCAATGTGTGTATCTACCTAATCTTTTAATTACAGCATGACATTCTGTCATATGTATCTCAGCTTATTTAAATATTGTTTAATTCATGGACATTTAGCCTGTTTTCAATTTTTCATTGCTTTGATTAATGCCATAATGAACATCCTTGCCTTTCCTCCTTGTGAAAATATGAGTCTTTCTGTAGAAAGCATCCCTTGAATTAGAATTGCTGGTGTATAAAATATGCACATGTAAAATTCCGATAGCTACTTCAAATTTGCTCTTCCTTAAAGCTAAACCAATTTACTCCATTGCCAATAGGATATGAGATTAACTCTTTCTCCATTCCTGTGTTTATAGTAGTAGCTATAGCCATCTTATTTGATAATAATTTCAAGTTGTGTGGATAAGAAAGTGAAATACCGTTGTTATTTTAATTCCTATCACTGATCCTTCATAAACTAGATCTGTATGTGCCGCTGAGAGCTTGACTTACCATGTTCTCTTGTGCCCTCTCTTTTCAGATGCTCACTACCTCACCTGCAGGATCCAGGAATGTGCAGAGACAACTCGGAGTGGCCCCTTTGCCCGCTCCATTGATATCAGCTCCCTGGTTGTCCAGGACGAGTATATCTTCATTCAAGTGAGTGCAGACTGCACTGTTCATAGTAGAGATCAGATGTGCTAAGCGAAGTCAGCTGCTTGCTATGAAAATAAATATGGTTTTCTTGAGGTTGTTGAACTATAGAGTCGGGCTTTATCTCTCCTTCACTCTGGGGGTCCAGTGTCTGATGATACCACAGACTTCTGCTATGAGATGAAGTCTTATGGCTCAGTGTCCTGCCCAGGGTATTCTGGTAGTCCACTGAATCCTTGAGTTGGATTACCATTTCATGGTAATGGAGTTGTCTTGACATGATTAGGTTCTGGACTGAGGTTTGAGGTTATTTAAAGTCAGATGTCTAATGGGCTTTGACATTAAGTAATTTATCAATGTCATGTTCTATTTCTGCCTAAAGTGACTTATCTAACTTGCGAAGAAGTCCCCAATAAATTAGGCATTGCTAAGATTTTCCTTCTGAAAACTGCTCAGAACTCAGTAAATCTTTCCCTCTTTTTTCAGCTCTGACTATACCCTCAAGTTCAAGACCCAAACCCCTCTACTCACAAAACTCTGACCCTTAGAGGAAATTAGATGAAACTTACATTTTGAGGCAAGAAAAGGAACCATTCTTTTAGGCTTTGAGTTGTATGGTTTCAATATCCTGGAAGGAGGTCCAAATAGAACAAAGATGAAGAGATATAAAAATGTATACTCATATACTATATTGACTGTCGTGTGTGTGTGTGTGTGTGTGTGCGTTGTAAATGAAAATTGGCATTTGACAGCATCTTTGACTTTCTGTCATTTTCATTATTCTATCCTCAGTTGTTCTACAGACTTCTCCCTCTTTGAGTTTTCTCAGATTTAAAGATCTGACATATGAACATTCTCTGCCTGATCCCTGGCTTTTAAGTTAATATCCAACTCATTCCTCCAAGACATCCTAAGAACTTCCTAACTCCATCTCCCCCATCTTCCTGACAAAGTACTCTCCATCTACCCTTACAGCTCTATGGCCTACATAGAGATATAATGTAAAAAATTTTTACACTGAGAGTAGAAAAAATACTTTATACCTTTATTTGGCTCCTTATTCTTGGCCCTCACAAAATATCTTTGTGACTCTGATGTGTTTGTGAATTATTGTTATGCTGATAGCTTTTCAGTATTACAGTTACTCCTTTCTAAAACTTGTGTGGAATTTTGTGGCCTAGGAAAATATTAGATAGGTACTTAGACTCCTAGAAACCAGCTTCAAAAACAGAAATAGGAAGTATCTTTGGCCTAAGATATCTTGTTTTGCAGCTTGAATCAATGCCAGAAGCTCAGGATTTGTTTAAAATAAGGCTTGGCAGGTATATTGAACACATACCTGACAAAATACACAGTGCTAGTCAGTACTCTTGGCATTTGACATAAATTTCCTATTTTTGTGTTTGATCTGCTGCACTTGAGACCCAGGACTTACTTCTTGAGCATTCCCATAGTTCTGAGTACCATATCCATTTTCTCAGGACTATAAATCAGTGAGTGAGTCATGACTTCCATCATACACTTCATATGTGTATCTCAGCATCCCAGTGTGGATGATCCACAGGAAAAAGAAAGAAAACCAATATGTCCCTTTAATGCTGGAAACAAACTGATGTCACCATTACCTTCTATGAAGTTAGTCAACGTAGTTGGGTCAATGCTGCCAAATTGAATAATCCAGAACCCTAACTAATATTTTTCTTAGTTATTTCTTGGGTGTTTCCTTACATTCTGTTTCAATGATTATCAACCTCACGGAAGTTATTTTCTCTGGCTTTCTATTAAAGATTAAAAAAAAAAACAAAAAACTTGAAGCACAGGAATGATTTATGCATTTACCAATCCTGTTGCCCTTTCCTTTCTTTAATGCTAATACTATATATAATGAGGATCATGGCAGAATGGTTTCTGGGAAATACATTTAAAATATAGAATATTCCGATTTTTTTCTATGTGTTGCACAGTTTTCTGTAACTCTGTGGGCAAATATCCAGAGTGTTTCTCCAGCACTTTGTATTAGCATCAACTAGATGTCCATGGAGACTTCATTTTGACATATTCATGTATGCATACAAGGTACGATAATCAGACTTAAATCTCCCCGTCATTCTCCCTCATGCCTCTACCCACATCCCAAACAAGGCTTCTTTTTATGTTATGCCAGAAGCAAGTGGAAGTGGTTTTTGACCTGGCATCATATTTATTTTGTTTGAAAGATGTGAGGTTCCATCATTCAGTAGGTTGCCTTGTACATGTGAGGTCCTGGTGCTAGGTGCTAGGGTTTAGATTATAGACAAAACAAACTGGAATACATTCTTGAGGAATACAAAAGAAGATATACAAATGATGCATACATCCACACGTAAATACATGTTATAAGAACATGTCACTCAGAGCCAATGTTAATGTTTCTTGTGAACTTACATTTTACCTATTTTGGGGACCTGAATTCTTCAGGTGACAAGCTTCTCATATACAGGAGACATAGAGTAGCCATAGATCAGGTCTCTGTTTCCATTTATCAAAAGTCCTCCTTGGTTCTCAGTGAGGTTCCCTGACTCAAGATGTTTTGCTCCTAAAGCCCAGCCCTCTTGGAGCACAGTATATGTGCTTTCTTCCCATGTGTGTTGTATTCCCACATGGTGAAATTTTCAGCAAGTATAGAATCTACATTTTTCTTCTGGTTTTGCTTATTTTTTCTAGATGTTTGATGAGAAGAAAAGGAGAAGCACTAGCATTGCTTGGCTACTTAAAACCCTTCAGAAATCCTTAATCGTATATTTTCCGAAAGGTTGCAGTAGCTTTCTAACTGATCTCCTTGACCCTAGATCAGCATACCAACTTCTAGTCCATTTACATCCCTGCCAAACTCATTTATTTAAAATAAAATTCAGCGTTCCTATTGTTGGTGGCTCTTCATCACCAACAGGATAAAATCTGACGCCTTAGGGTTGCCTACAGGAGTCTCCACAGCTGCAACCAAAGGAGCCCCATCAGTCTCTTGGGAATTCCTTATGCACTATTGCTCTTCCTACACTTCCCTGTCAATAAACATAGACCTTTTTAGTCTCTATGAATATACTATGACATTTCTTATCTTATATTAAGTTTCTTGTATTTTCTTTTTGTTTGGAGTGTCCCTTTACCAGATATACTGACATGCTCAATTGAGATCAGAGCAGGCTCCAGTGCTGACTGTTTATGCATTTGTATTATATCTCCCTAGCTAGGTCTGTAAACTCCAAGAACAGGGCTATGTCTTATTCATCATTGTTTCCCCCGCACTTAGCATAATGACTGGTACTCAATAAGTGTTTGTCGAACTGAACTGAATGGAGAAGATAAGGTACCATCCTTATTTTCGGAGAGTGTAGCTAGTTATCTCTTTCAAGCAAGGAAATCTTGTGTCTGCAGCTAACAATATAAGACAACTTAGGGTAATTGGCAATTGCTCACTGCATAAGCAATGCCCATGTGTAGAGTGTCTCTGAGTTTTTATAAGACTGCTGTCCAGGAATTACCCAGTGTGTTATTCAGTGCCTTTTTTATATTAATTCATTTAAATATATTAAAATACATTCATCCCTGTGGGGAACACCAACAACTAAACAATTATAATGCAGTGTGATGAGAGCTGTATTAGTGGGAACCATGAGTTGTTCCTGGTGGGAAGGAGAGCTCTTCACCCTGCCTGCAAGGAGGGTCGGTGCTGGCCTAGTGCATAGGAGGCTGGAGAGCAAGTGAGGTATGCAGAGATGAAGAGCACTGTGTTCCTGTGGGACAGAGGTGCCCTTGAACCATGCCAGGGAGGCAAAAGGACACAATGACCAGGACCTCTCTACCTGAAACAATTTGTAGTTGTGGCAAGGAGTAGGATGTCGGGAAAATACACCAGACATGTTTTTCCTGGAGAGGTTAACTTCTCTATTTCCTTTCATTGAATCCCGATAATACTTACGTTTCTCTATACAACTACTTTGAGTTTCTCTCTCGATAGTACAAAACTAATATTTGTGTCGATTTTAGCATCTGCCTTACCTAATTTTCAAAGTACTCTGATGCTTCCCATCTCTTTTTCTCTAACATTGGTTACTTTAGCTGTTTGGATTTTTGTTTATGTGTTTGAATGAGACCAAGTCTTGGTATGGAGCTCAAGCTAGCCTCAAATTCATGACTCGCTTGCCTGAGTGCCTCAGTGCTACAGGTACAGGTATGCAGAATCATGGCCTACCATTGTCATAATCTGATCGTGTGTTTGCTTTCTCTTACTATTCTTGCTGTTACTGCTTATTTTGTGTATGTTCATTTTTAAAGCATTGAAAACCTTCTCAAATAATTGACTGAAATATGGATTTTTATTCTTTTAAGGGAGTATGAATTTAGAAAATTGGAATGTGAATCAGAACAGTCTTTATTGAAAAGGTCTGATTCATACTTTGGTGATTAATATGTGCCTAAGAAGCAAGGACAGAGCTGGATCCTTCATTCTGCCTCCCTCCTTCATTTCAGCTGCCTCTGAAAGCTTTCTCAAAGCAGAAAACCCACAAACCAACAGCAAATTCTCTTTCAGTTTAAACCTACAGATTATATCTTATAGAACATCAGTGTAAGCAGCAGTCAGTTCACCTTGACTACCATCTAACAAACAATAATCTTTGGAAGAAACAGTTGTGAAGTCACATTCTTGTAATCTTAGCTCTCAGGAGGCAGAGGCAGGAAGATCAGAGTTCAAGGCCAGTATAGGCTATATAGTGATTTGGCAACATAGCCAGATACTATCTCAAAAGAAGTAAAAAGATAGGAAATCATTTTCTAAAGGAAGTCTGAATAGAAAGAATGAGATGCTATCAGAAAGTAAGAAAGAAAGAAAGAAGGAAGGAAAGCGAGCAAAAGAAAGAAAGAAAGGGAGGGAGGGAAAGAGGGAGGGAGGGGAGGGACTAATACAGTTGTGAATCAAATAGTAAAGCATTTGTCTAATAAGCAATCTTGAGTTCCATCTCCTCTGTCAAGAGCAAACATAAAGTAGTATAGAAGAATCTTCTGAAGAAGCTACGTTGAATAGTGGTGAGAATTGAGTCTAGCATCTCTAAGGAGTTTCACCAAGCTGGACCCTCAATTTTATATTCCACTGAAGGGTGTTTTCTCTCCCTCTCCATTTCTTTTATCCCTTCAATTTGACCAGCCAAATTTGAGCAACCAAAAATTTGAGCGATAAAATAAATCACTTTAGTGGTACATGACATTTAAGTACTTTTTCCTTCTTTTTCTCACTTTCTGAAATATTGATCTCTTATGTTTGATTTTAGTGCTAACAAAGACAGATGTGAACTCTGATAGCCATTCTGCCCCTCATCTTTCCCACCTCTGCATGCCAAGTGTTTTTTCTGTCAATTTCACATAGAGTCTCAAGAAAATTTGTCTCAGGTGCAACCAACAAATGGAGGAGCCACTCTTGGAGATTACACACATGTGCGTGCACACACATGCGTACACACACACACACACACACACACACACACACACAATCTCCAGACAAAATGAAATCAGTTTGTGAGAGACATCTTCCTTCCCATGTTTGTTGCAGCATCATTCAAAATAGCCAAGAAATTGGAACAAATAAAGTGTCTATTATCTGAAAAATGAGTACAGAAAATGTGGCACATAGACACAACAGAATACCATTCAGCCATAGAAAGAATAGAATCCATCATTTGCAATAACGTGGAAGAAACTGGAGATCATTATGTTAAGCGAAATCAGTCAGAAAGACACAGACACAGGAAGACAAGTACCATGTTTTCTCACTTGTATGTGGAATCTACAAAAGTGGATTTCATGAAAGTAGAGAGAGAGTCAAGGGGTGGTTACAATGAGCTGCAGAGGGAACAATAGGGAGAGATTGTTCCCTAGGAACCAAAATTTTGACGAGCAATTGCACTTTAGGTGACTATAGATGACAATAGTGTACTGCCTATTTCAGTAGCTAGAAGAAAAATCTTTTAAATACCTTCATCATAAAAAATGATTTATGTTTTAGAAGATAGATGTCCTGATTTCAGTATTAGACAGTACATCCATGTAACAAAACATCACACGACACTCCATAAATCTGTACAACTTTTATGGTTTTATGTACTATTTTAATAATAAACTATTAAAAATGGAATGTCTGGAAGGATTGGTCTGCAGAATTCCTAGCACTTCTTTAAGCAGTGCAATTCTAACTTTGTTTGTTCAGTATATATTGGATTCCTTAACACTCTTTCATTTGACAAAAACATTCCACTGTTGATAAATGGTTAGAAACCATTCACTTTTTATAGCATTATTGGCTCCCTGGATCAAAGGTCAAAGCTTTTTCCTATGTGGATAAGGAATGACCCACTGGGAATGCAGGTGAGTTCCAGGCCCATAACTTTTCTCTGTCTGCATACGAGTAAGAGCTGAGGCTATATGTTTATTGAGCAATTATTTACCTGAGCAAGCATGAATCAATACATGCAAATGTATGTGCATTTGAGTGCAGAGTTTAAATAATCAAAAACTCAAGTTGCTTCTAAATAATGATGTGCCTTCATTAAATTATTTAACAACGCTCTTCCCAAGGGTATTAATTTTGCATGAAAATTGTACCATCTCGCATTTGCTTCTCTGAAGGAAAGCTGCCTCCACAGCGGATCTAATTCCTCTTTCTTGGTTATCCTCCAGCCTGTATGAGGTATGCAAACTACCTACACAGCTTCTGCAATTTAAAGGTATCCCAAAGGTTCTACCTCACCTTATATTTTCTTACATATGGAGAAGTAAGGTGACCACCTGGATGGCTTTACTTCAGGGACTTTATGAATGGTCACTTGATCTCCTGCCATTGAGTATGATGTTAGTACTTTTTCTGTGTAGGGCACCTACGGTTATATAGTGAAATCAAAAGGCTAGTTCTTCCCGAAATTGTCTTGCTTTAATGGGGAAGAGCCTGGTGGGAGGACCTCCATTCCACATGGAGAAGAAAGAAACAATAAGCTTTCATCTGTAGGGTTAGGTAAAGACAAGTTGCTTTCTATGTTCTAAGCCAAGGTGTTTGAAAATTTGGTCATTTTCCCTTATAATGCAGCGTTGGGAGTGGTGGTCTCAGAGAAGAAACTATTGAACAATAATTGAGGCAAAATTCCTTCTGTGATATGATTTGTACCCAAGGGGTTATGTTACAGAAACAAGAACAGGGTCTGTCCCAGGCCTTAGCTGACATGGTTATGCTACCAGAGATGGCATAAGGCTTTTCCGTAGCTTCTTACCATGGCACATGAGATAGCTTTTCCATGTAAAAAGGACTAGATGAACAAATTGTCATTTTGCATTGCATTTATTTTGAAGGTATGCTATCAGCCTGACTTTATATATCTAAACTATGAGAGAGAAAACAAGTCAATAATTAATGTGCTTAAGTGGCAGAGAAGATGAAGTCCTAAGGTGGGAAGCTTCTAGACTCTGCCAAGACTTTGTCCACATATTCCGTAGAGTCTTTGCTACACAAGAAAAAAAAGCTCTTTTTCATTCTTTTGTTTTGCCTTTGAAAATCAAGTTTTTTGAGACATGGTCATATTTTATAGCCCAGGTTGTTCTCAAACATATTTTCTTCCTTCTACCTCCTGAATGTGATAGTTGTAGATATGTGCTATGACACTTGGCTTCTCTTACACTTTTGTTCTTTTTTTTTTTGTGCTGTTCCTGTGGCTTGAACTCAGGGCTTGGACACTGTTTCTGAGATTTTTTGCTCAAAGAAAGTACTCTACCTCTTGAGCCCCAACTCTATTTCTAGATTTTTTGGTGGTTAATTGGAGATAAGGGTCTCAAGGACAGTCCTGCCTAGTCTGGCTTCAAACCAAGATCCTCAGATCTTCCTGAGTAGCTAGGATAACAGGCATGAGCCACTAACATCCAGGTTCACTCACTCTTTTAAGAAGCCTAAAATTGCCCTGAAAGATTATAAGTAGTAACCCAAATATTCAGAAGAAAGAGATGGCTGTTTTGTGGGCTGACCTCAGGAATAGAACAGAAACACACCTGGGCCCCTGAGCCTAGGAGACTATGAGTATATTTAGGCCATGAAGAGAGAGAGTGGCTGCATGAGCCTAAAGCATCTATAATCGCTTACACACTAACATGCCATCACCAGTCACTTCTGGATTCCTTGAAAATTCTGTAAAATTGCCAACACAACAGGTAACATGGTGTAAATACAGCTAACACTGGGTGTGAGTACGTTCAACTACTTGTGATGCTCTGTGAATACAATTAAAAGGTACTATGACAATGGACATGAACACATGTACTGGGTGGTTCTAGGATGATTATAAGACCACAATGAGGACAGTCAGTGCCTTGCATACAAGAGGCAATTAGTTTTAAACAAAAAAATGCTTCTACTATAAATTTTTCTAGAAGTGCCAGCAATTAATGATGCTTTTGGGGCCAATGAGCAGATTTCTATTGAGTCGCTAGACCAATGCCAGATGCAGTATGACAGAGGCAGACTACATTTCCCCTCCTCTCAAGCAGCTTATGACTTAAGCAGTTGGTGGTCTCCTGTGGAGAAAAGAGCTCTGGACTATAATCAGGGATCTGCCCACTACCAACAAGGGGACACTGGGTAAATCACTTAGAATCACAAAACACTGATTTCTTCATCTCAGTAGAATGGAGTCATGCTACTTGCCCTGTGCAAATTGAAAGGTTGTTGTGAGGATCAAGGGAGATAATAAGGCTTTGAAATGCTTTGAAAACCACAAAGCCCCATAAATTGCTAGAACAGAGAGACTAATCCATGTGTAAAACATCAGTCTCACTCTTTTGGGTATGCACATCCTCTTTTATGAGCTTTTAGTAACCCATTACATAAAATATTACTAAATCTCTTCTGCACATTCATTTTCTTTTTTCTTTTAAATATATATTTATTGTAAAGATACTGTACAAAGGGGTTAGAGTTACATGAGCAAGGTAATGAGTCCATTTCTTATTGAGGATTGTCACCCCCTCCTTTGTTTTTCCCCTACTATCCCTTTCCTCCCCACCTCCCCAACTCCTACCTCCCCCAAATCCCCTCAAAGTTGTGAAGTTCATTTTCAACATAGTGTCTTGAATATTTCGTTGTTACAATGGGTCATCCTGTTTTTCCCCTTCCCACATTAGAAAAATGTATATACTTGATGCACATTCATTTTCAATTTGTCTTGGGTTTAATTCATACTTCCATGTGAGATAAAACCTTCCTACCTAGCTAGCTTCCCACCTGTCAATGAACCAATTGCTCACAATCTTTGTGGGACTTCAGATATTATGGTGCTGATGTATCTTTCAAAGACTTCTCACATCTTAGACCTGAGCTCACTTCATTGAAGATGGTGCTTCAGGCACCATCAGGGGAGGTATGAAGCCTTGATGGTGTGGCTACTGTTCTCATAACAAATTTTTATCTTTCTGAAAGAAAAAAAAGCCCTGAAGCTTAAATTAATATGTTGTAATTAGCCAAAGGAAACGATTTGGTGATATTTTCAATGATGTTAATTTGGCCTTAATGGAAGAGACTTTGAATGTTGGATAAATAGCAATTTCATCATTAGAGACACAGTTATGGCACAGAAATTTAGAGGAAAATGGAGATAGAGGTGCAGATGCATCTTCAAAAGAAAGCCAATGAAGACATCTTCACAAATAGTGTGTTATTGGGATGCATCTCTCATACAAGTGATGCTTTTAGTGACTGGATGTAAAAGTGCTCTTAGTGTTTGAAATATTTTTATTGATAAGCAAAACATTGCAGTGTCCAGTTGATATTTGTATAGAACATCTCACATACTTCTAGCTCATGTTTACAGAGTTTAAGCAATTGTAGGTAGGGAAGGCTGTGTCTCCTCCACACTGACCACCTCTGATTGATCTCCATAAGAATCTCCTTTGCCATTCTGATGCAGATACAAACTTTGAGGGTGTCAAGAGCCTCTGGGACAAATTGGCAGCTTATGGATAAGTGCTCTCCCTATATCAGGTGAACAACTCCAAGCCTCGTGCCTTATGCGTTCTCATAGGCTTTCTGGTAGGATGGAGCCCCCAGGTAGAACCAATTCAGTGATTCAGTGATGCTATCACTCCCGCCCTGCTTTCCATGTTCTTGCTGCACCACACCTGTTCCTCTAGTTTTTCTCACAAGACAAAAAACTATTTTCATAAATGTCCTTGTCCAAGCTTTCTTTTGCAGTGAACCCAGCTCAAAGCAGCCTTAAAAGACCAAAGTATTTATAAATCTCTGAATGCAATCCAGCATTTAAGATGAATAGACTACAAGAAAAGTAGAACACTTCAGTTTCTCAATCTAGTCACTTATTCCTATTCCTCCTCTCTTCTCAGGAACCTGATCATATTGTCTCTTGCCTGTTTATTTTTAAATTCTCATTCCTCTTCCAAACTTCCCATAGTATTTAAATATTTCTAAATATCTACCATGCTTAAATCAATAAAGAACTTTCTTTGACCCCCACACGTCTCTGTACAATGGTTTCATCTTTTTTTTTGCAAGCCAATTTCTTGAGTGCTGTCTGTATTCGCTCTTCCTGTCTCCCATTTCCCTCTCTCTGTAACCCACCTGAGACTGACTTCTGCCTCTGCCACTCCACTGAAATTGCTTTTGCCAAGTTCATCAAAGATACTGTGGAATGGTATCCACACTACGCCTCTCAGTAATTAACTCAGTTGACCTGTCTGCAGCACTCACATCTCCAGGCTGCCACTCCTGTCCTGACTCACCTCCTGTCACCGCCTCCTCCTCCCTCTTCAATACCAGCCCAGTCCTACTTTCCTACACAAGTGCCCTTCCTCTACCTGCCTTTAGGCATGGGCTCTCCCAGTTGCTCCTCTGAGTTCTGTCTCTTCATTTGCTACCCTGAGGAAAGCCATTGCATGCACTCCTCCAGTGTCAATTACATCCAAAAGCTGATGCCTCACCTGCTTGTCTCAGCATAACACAGACAGAGAAGGGGGCTCCAAGGATGAGTCTTTGTTCACAGAATGCCCATTCATCCCTCAGGCATGACAGTCTCTCTCCATTCGGAGCTTTACGGTGCACGTCCCTAATAAATTATTAACATGTGTTTCTTTCCCAAGAGATCTAATGAGATTCCATGCAAGTCACAGAATTTATTGTTTACAAGACCAACATAGCCTGGAATGTTTTCCTTTCAAAGAAGACTTTTGCAATTCACTATGTGTTATAAAGCAAGTGTTTGCCTTTCTCTTTTGATGTATAGGGCTGGGGTATGGTTAACTCACCTGTATTAAGTTGTGTTCACCTTTTCATGAGTATTAAGTTGTTTCACCTCTGAGTAATTGGCCCTGGCCTCCTCTGTGATTGTGGCTCAGAGGCTGATATTGTTATTTAGAAGTGTCTCTAAGGGCACGAGGAGGAGGGGTGGTGTTTAGATATGCTGCGTAATGTGTTGTATAGGAAAAGTGGCCCTTGTGATGTTTAGTTACCCAGGAGCCTCATCTCCAAGTCTTGGTCAGAAGGCAAACCCCATCATCAGCTTAAATGGATGAGACCAGATACCCTGCTCTGTCTCTCCCACAGTTTGGAAACCAATAATGTTCTATTTCTAAAACAGTGAACATTCTTCTTCAGAATGTTGTTTTCACCTGGCGGCACCAGTTTTACCTGTCCATCAGCAAATTAAAAAAAAAAAAAAAGAAAGGTTTTCATAGTTAGTAAAGGACCTCACATTTATTTAGTGCCAAATTTATCCTTGACATCTGTGCATTTTATTTCATTGAATTAAGCTTTAGTGACCACACACTTTGATGTGTTGATATTACTGTTTATGACATTCCTGGGAGGAAACTGAGTTTTGGTGACATTTAGGGGATCATTCTTTTGTCGGTAGCTGAGGAAATGGCAGGGTTAGGGGCATGACCTTAGGGCTGTTAGAGTTCCTAGAAAGTGACAGAAGATGACCATGTATTTCTCATTTCGTTGTTTTCTCCACTTTTGCACCAAACCACTGCTATTTGTAGAAACTTTTCTGGCTGACTTCAGGCATAAGTGGATGGTACCCCATCTGGGTAGGTAACAGGGGCAGAATAACTTAACCAAATCTCTGAAACTTAACCAAATCTCTTTGTTAATACCTCTTTTGTGTTTTTTTTCTTTCATATCAGAAACCTGCATCATTTATCTAACAGAATGATGAATGGGACTCAGTACAGTGCAGTGTTATTGTACTCTCAATGTTGTCCCTCACCACCACCTTACCACTCACTGTGGTGCCAGGTGGGAAATTAGTGGTGAATCATCATTACCAACCACACTTGCCAAATATTATCCAATTTCTTCTTTGTGGGGAGGAGGCAGGGTTTTCTTTGGAATCATCTTCCAGGGCTCTGAGGAGTTATGAAGTTATAACTGGGCTAAGTGTCCCCATTCCTGTCCTCTGCCAAGTCCCATTAAGTCCTTCATACCCATTCGGGTAGGCCTGGCTCCCAGGAGACCTCGTTTTCTAGAGCTTTCTCCTATTAAAGATAATTATACTGCTGTAAAAATAACAGTGCTGATAATGAAGGCAGTTGGGTTGTTGACTGAGAAGTAGACTATTAAGTCCAGTTCTCTTGTCATTATCATTCTAACTAGGATATATATGCCTATTAATTTCTGGGTTTCAGCTTTTGAAATTTTTAATCGCCCTGCCTTTAACTCCATAACTGGTTAATGGGGTAAACAAACACTTTCGATTTCTGCAAGCAGCTTTTTTTAAGAAGCCAAAACCCCTCATGATTGGCCAGAATGAAGGCTTCTTGATGTTTCATGCTGGCAGATTAATCATCTTGATTGGACTGAGAAGGTTCTGTGTGCTCAGAGCTGAGACAGGCTCAGTGTAAGATAGAAGCCCTAACTGATAGACTCATTCCTTCCCTCCTTTACTCATCCAATCACTAACTGAACACTGAATTGGCTCTTTTTTCCCTCTGTGTAAATAAAAGGACAACCATGGTAAGCAAGACAAAATCCTTTTCTCTTCCTTTTGCCCTTAGTCTGAGGAAAGAAGCTCTTTGGTCTCATACTCAGCAATGCTTGAAAAATATTTTAACAAAGAGCTAGTCTTTGTGGAACCATTGCTTCCAAGACTGAGGAGAAGCTGTGTGGAGCCACAGGCAAGGAAGACTTCCTGGATGACAGGGGAACAGTTACTGGAGGACTTAATTGAGAGGTTCCATGTTAGGACCAGCCATAGTCCAAGGCAGAGAAACCATTTGGGGTCAGGAGGGCATGTGTGTGAGTAGGGTGGGCAGGCAATCTTGGGTGCAACTCTGGTTTCAGTATGAAGTCATTCAGCAATTTTGAACCAAAGATTTCCTCCCTCAAGCTCACTTCCCCTCCTTGGGAACCATAGGACTGCCTTCACCAAAGGGCCTCCATTTGGCTGCCATTGATGGTTGAGAACAGAACTGCTTCCAGACCCCACAAAGCACACAGGCAGAGTGGAGCACATGTAGAGCACAAGGTGTGGGCATGGCTTCACTACCCAATCTTCCTCTTCTTCATCCCTTGGTGGACACTGCCTCAGTACTTTGTGGATCTGTGAACTCCACAGAAGCTGCCTGGAAAGCAGTGGAGGCCCTCTGGGACTCCAGGAAGCCCCTTCCAACACCCACGAATCTGCCCACTCCAAGGGTCACTCCATTTAGTCAGGCAGGCAAAGGGAACTATTGTTTGTATTTCCCTAACTCATTTCTTCATTGTCAGAATAATATTTTTTTTAAAAAGGTATCTGTGAGGTAGCTAAATCTTTCTAGAGAACCATTGAATCTTCCTTTCTCATTGCACATACATCTTCTGGGGGCTGTAACGGGGAAATAACACAGTAAATAAGAGATAAAAAGGCAATAACTAAAAAGAGAAGGTTATGATCCCTGGAGATCATACATATATAAGAAATAAATATGCAAATATAAGAACATGTTTCCTGTCTGGTTTATAGTCTGGAGAAGAGAGACCTAACGCAAGCAAAGCAATAAATAAGAACACTAATTGTATGCAGTGGTAAATCTGTGAACACATATACATACTGGTGGGAGACACTAATAGGAATGTATTCATGTATTCAGTAAATCCCTCAACAAATATTTTGGCCATCACTTCTGTCCACAAAACGTGGGGGTTATACTTGGGAGATTTGTAGCAAACGAGGCCGACTTTACTATTTAGATAGTTATTAGGAAACAGAAAGAATATAAAAAATGAATTCAAAGGGAATTATGTGTGTGTGTGTGTGCGTGTGTGTGTGTGTGTGTGTGTGTGTGTGTGTAAAACATCCATCTCCCGGTTTTGCTCTAGAAATTGGCACACAGGGAGTGGTGTTGTGACTGGCAGATCTACACACTCTTCTTTCCCACTTCCCGAATTGGGAGTCAGAAGGTCTGAACAGAAATCAATCCCTGCAATTTATTTTTAACTTCTTTCTCCTTAGCCAGGATTGATTTTTGTCTTTGTGATCAATGGCACAGAGAATAGTTCCACGTCCCCAGCAGCTGTTCCACGCGCTTGGTCTGGCCGGCCCCACATCTATTGAACAGAGCATTAGAAGCTGATTATGAAAGTAAGAGGATGAAGATGTTTAAGGACTGAGCTTGCGTAGCCCTGCCTTCCTTGCAAAGCAGCAGCAGATCCCAGGAACAACATGGGGATCGGGGAGAGGGGCTGTTGGGCTTGTGCTGTGTGTCCCCATCCCAGCCCAGCTCCATAGAAGAGAAGCTGGGGATGGGGATGGGCTTATTGTTGCTAACCTGACATCTTGCCTGTTTTGAGTTTTCTCTTTTTCTTCCTGTTGGCACTTCATTGTTACTATGCCAAGTGCTATTACATTCAAAACCAAAACCTACGTTTAAAAAAAAATAGATTCTTTTCTTCTTTGTATTTTGGGGCTTTGATTTTTACCTGATTCTTTAATTTTCCATTCTTGCCTCCTCCTTCCTGTTTTCTTCTAACTCAGTTTGTGTTTCACAGGAACATGAAATTAGCCACTTTCCCACTCTCCGTCTAGCCTTGTTACTTCTCGAGGTCAGGCAAGATTGCTTCCACTATCTTCTGTGAAAAATGTGTTCAGAAGGGACGTGCACCTCGGAATAACTCACAATGGTAATCCCAAGGATGGCAATTAGAGCAGAGCCAGCCCCCACCAAGGCCTCTGCCCAGTCCTCTGCGATAAACACTTGCAGTTTTACTGCCTGCCTGCCTCAGCTGGCCTTTGCTTCCAGATTGCGGTGTGGAGAAATAATCGGAGGGCACTTACTCCAATGGAGTTTATTATTTCATCATGTTATGTAATTGCTTCTCAGATGTTTGCTATCTGTTTGGGAGGGTAGGGCTATGAGCGATGGCTCCTGTTCTTCTCTGAAATACCTGATTTGTGTCCTTGCGAAGCTGATGGGATATAATTCTTTTATATAAGTAACACTATAGTTCCCAGTACTTTATTTTTTTAAATATTTCACCCCAGTCTGCCTCTGTGGTTTGTAGGTCCTGACTAATTTTCTTTATTATCTGAGCTTCTTTGGGTATCAGTTGCTTTCAGTAGTCACAGCTAACATTAATTGGGTAGGGAGCATGAGCTGGGTTTACGTATGAATGAAGTTAGCTGCTGTGATGGACAGCTTTAGAGATTTAATTCCACTCTCACTTTCATTGAAGAGGCATGGAGAGGTAAAAGTCATTTTCTAAGGTCACACAGTCTACTGGTAAGCAATGACACAGAGCATCTGAAGCAGGAAGTTTGTCCCAGAACCTACTTTCTCAACTATGACATGGTATACCTGCTTACTTCAGAAATAGCCACCAGAACCTACACATTTTGCCTGAGACAAATTGGGTACAAAACTATGTTAGGGATAATGAGCAAGTACACACAGCTTTAACATGAGAGAAGGTGTGTTGAGACAGTAGGAGAAGAATGAATATGACTAATGTACATTATGTATATGTGTGTGCACAAATGTACGTATGTGTGTGTGTGTGTGTGTGTGTGTATGTGTAAAAATTTCATAATGAAGCCCCTTCCTTGTCAAAAAACACATGGGATAATTCCACAAAAGAATTTGGTCACAAAGTAATTTCAAGGCTGTTTTTTAAAAAATATACAAATAACATCAATCACAATGATAGCAGAATAATAATAAATATGATGATATTATGATCATCTTAAAAGTTATACTAGTCATTTTCTTTTAATTAGGGGCATCATTTGTAAGATTTATATTGCTACTAGGTTTTTTCTTGCTAAAACATTATAGAAATAGAAGTCTTTTGCTCTATTCCTGGGCATAATGTTAAGGAATCTCACAAGGCATAGAAGAGGACAACTTATCTTGGAAACCATGCCATTATTTGCACTGTCAAATATGTAGAAATGCAGAATACATCATCATCAGTCAAATAGTTAAGGTTTTCTTATTATTTGTCTAAACACCAAAAGTCATAAGAAGGAAGAAAAACATTCCTAACCCTATCACCGTATAGAACTGTGATTAATTTTGTTTTTGTTGCTACTGGGGTTTTGAACTCAGTGCCCTATGCTAACTAGGCACAAGCATGACCTCTTGAACCATATTCCCAGCCCTTAAAAAAAGAGTGGGTTCTTTAGAACATGTATGTTGAGTCATGGAATGACCCCAAAACAAATTAGCACTATAGAATCCAGAAAGCACTGCTGCTAAAGAAGAATTCTATCCCTGAGACCAAGAACCAGGAAGTAAAGTAGTAGAAAGTCTGTGGATGCAACCCTTCTAAGTCCCTACTTTGAGTCAGGCATACGTCGGAGTGATACAAGGAGTGCATCTGTGGACTTTAAGAGGAAACTGAAGCTGTAAAGAATCTAAAGCCCTGTCTCTTTTGTGGGTGGTAGTACTTAGGTTTGAACTCAGGGCCTAGTGCTTTCCAGGCAGGCACTAGTCCAGCCTTTTATGCTTTACTTATTTTTCAAGTAGCAGCTTAGATTTTTGCGTACGCTTGGCCTCAGAGTAGAAGCTGTTTCCTTTGGTGCACAGAAACCTTTTAATTCAATGCAGTCTCATTTGTCAGTTCTTGCTCTAATTTCCTGAGCAATGGGAGTCTTAATTAGAAAATCATTGCCTGGGTAACTTCACTTGTTCTCCCTATGTTTTGTGTTGGAATGCACAGTTTCAGGTCTTACATTAAGGTTTTTTGATCCGCTTTGAATTTGTGTCTGTTCAGAGTCAGAGAAGGAATCTAGTCTCAGTTTTTACAATATGATTTGTTAACGTCACCATCTTTTCCTCAATATGTTTTGGTTATTATTGTCAAGAATTAGATGGCCATACCTGTGTGAGATGACTTCTGGGTCTTCTACTCGATTCTATTGGTCTATGTGTATGATTTGGTGCCATTATCATGCTGATTTTTGTTAGTATGGCTCTATAGTATAATTCAATGTCAGGCACCCTCAACATTGCCTTTTTTTTAAACCTAGGATCACTTTGTGTATTCTTATTCTTCTGTGTTTCCACATAAACTTTAGGATTAACTTTTCTATTTCCATGAAGAATGGACATAGGACTTTTATGGGGATGGCATTTTATCTATAGACCTGTAAGTATAAACTGCCATGACTTTCCTGCTTCTCTCAGTCTGCCTCTTTATAAATAACAAGCTATAACTTGCCTTTGAGGTTCCCCTTTTTGAAAACTTCTCTAGCTTTTTGGTGATTTTTTTAATGCTAAGATCTATCTCGGTTTGCCACCCTTCTTTTCTATCTCTTTCTTTGTTAAGTAGCTCAATTTAGCCTATCCAATTTCTTCAGCTTCTTACTTAGCCTCCTATCTTCAAATTGATCATCCCATGCAGCAGCAGAATTCCCTTCTGTGTGAAGGACTTAGTCTCCTCCCAAGGCAGTAGGAGTATAAATTTCACATATTTATATAATTCATAGGGTACAGTATGTGTGTACATGAATATGTATGGCACACTGTACAGGGTGATATAATAGAGTAACTATATCAATGGTGTCTGGAGTTAGACAAATACCCACATTTAAATTCCAGTTCAGCCTTCTACTAGCTATGGATTTTAGCTATCTTATGTCTCATTTGCAAAATGTAAATGGGATAGGTATGGTCCAAACAGTACCTAGTACTGGTTGTAATCTAAGGAAAATGAGAGTAAGTTGAGTATACCATGGAGATTTTGCTGAGGGGTTCTTATAGCCTGCTAACCTTCCCTGTGTTCAGGGACCATGACATTGTCACAATCTCACATCATCATTTGTTTACCTCAAAGAGAGATGATGAACTCTACTTGATCACTAACCCCATGTATTTGCCACAGCCTGGCAGTTGATTAAGTGTAACATATGGTGGAACTAGAGCCAGTGTCCATAATGAAATGTTGAAGCATGATGGATAGTCAAAGAATGAGATGAATTTGCCTAGAGCTTTACTTACCATGTGGATTCAGCAGTGGGTAGGAGAGAACATCGTGAAATCTGATTTCCTGTTTCCCGTAGGATTGTAATATATCTCACAGCCCTTGATTTTCCATGTTACGATGTTCTTAACTATTTGGTGAAATGTTTGATGTAAAAAGGCTACCCACTTGTAAGAATCCACCCAATTATCTCCTCTTGGTGTTCTTCTGATTCTGAAGTGGGAAGCACAGATTACAGATGCCTAGCAAAGTGAAAAGAGCCTGGGGTTACAGGTCAGAAGTTCTGAAGCAGTTTCTTTAAGTAACAAGGTGACCTAAAGTGGCCCCTCTGAGCCTCAAGTTCTTTAATACTAAAATGAGGCTGTAATTAAACCTCATTTGCTGGGTCATGCCCCGATAAAATAAAACTTAGATAATAGTAAAGAAAACTCATAGAATTGATTACTGAACAGCTTTCAGCTGTGGGTGCTGGGTACTGACAGAGGGTTAGAGATGGATAAGACAGATTCTCTGCCTCCACAGTCACTACAGTTCAGCAAGCTGGACCAGCATTCCATAATTCAGGGCAAAAGCTAGTAAGAACCACAAGAGGGCCATAAACAAAGATCTGTATGAATCAGAGGAAGAAAAAAATGAAGATTACTGAGAAACTGGGTTGGGAAAGAACTTCATACAAGCCCCTGTGAAATTTGTTGATGGAGGGTCTCTGTCTAGTTTGTTCTAGAACTAGCCATGCTTTGGAAAGGTTCCAGAGTAGATACTTTATACTCATTCAAAGCTAAACGACATAATGGACTTTGTCAGGAGTTAGAAACCCAAGTGTCAATGTGGACTCTTCAACTTTAGAGCTGATTGTCTTCTATACATTACTTAACTCACCAGTCAAGTAGGGATGCACAAAACCTCCTGCATAGAGCCATTGCTAGAGCTGACAGAGCATGTAACCTGCACCTATTACGATGCTTGAGCTGGTGGAAGACAAGAGGGGCTTGACATAGGGAATACAATGGAGAGACCACTAGAAGTATCAATTGGTATTTCACAAATATTTGTTGCTTTCTCAGGGAGGTGATAGTGTTGCCTGAGAAACAGTCTGACAGATGGTTTCAAGCCATATACTGCAGTCTTGAAATGTGCGCATGAGGAGTGCAAATCCCATGTTGGCAAGGTTCTGCCTTTCTCTCTTGCGGGTCCAGCCATTTGGAAATCCCATGTCCCGAAGATGCATCCCTACTTCTCCAGAAAAATTAGTGATTTTGTTTGCTTGGCCATTTCAGGATGCTTTAAATGTCTCAAAATTATCAACAAATTAATTATTCTCTAAGCAGCTATGTGCACCTGCCATTCATCCCTGGTGGCTGGAAAGGCTTCTGCTTGGTAGTTTTCCATTCTTTTCACTTCTCGGTTTCAAGTTCCTATTGCTGCCAGCCCTTCATTCTGTGCATTGGTAGAGCAGATTCAGTGCCTCACTCTGTTAACAAGACCATAACTGCATCAGCGTCTAAATGCTGTGGGATCCAAGAGGCACATCACAGGCCTGTCACAGCGTCCTTCTCTTTTGCATTTTTATAGCATAGTTAAAGTTACAAGTGAACATTTTATTACATTTAGTTACTCCCAAGATCCCATATGAAAAGGGTTACTGTGACTAATTCAACTTTTCTATCTGTGTGTATATATATATATATTATAAATAATTCAATTTATATATAATGAACTATATAATACTATATAATATACAAACATGATTTTATAAATATACAATAGTTAATAATATATAACATTATATTAACATATTTCCTGAGATTAGACACCCTGTCTGAAGTTCTATGATAAATAAATATCTAAGATGAAAATAAAGCCTACAGGTGTCAGAAATGTCACTACCTCTCTTCCCCTTTTCCACCTTCTGTTTTTATTTCAGAAGTTTTGGGATGCGATAGAAATGATAGAAGTCAGTATTTAGTTTAGGCAGATTTCATTCAAATATTGGACCTCATCATGCCCAATTGTAAAAGAGGAAATCAGCTATGTGGTATATGAAGCTGATTTACTTACATAAGTGTTGAAATATTACCTCAACTGGATTCCTTGTAATATTATCTATAACCCTTAATTTTATCTCTTACAAAGAATTTGTGTCCACATACACATACCACAAGGAACAGAACCATTTTGGAGAACCAAAGGAGGGAGGTGTTTTAATAGCAAGCTTGAACAGTCCTGTTCAGGAATGCCATGGATAGTGCCTTTCATATTCTGTGTGAACCTCTCTCATCTTTATTTATAGGCAACTGTCTAGATTTTAGGCCTTGTTAAATTACTTATGAGTTTTCAGATATCCCCAAGTGTCAGACTCCAGTAGGAAAATTCAAATTTTCCTCTCGCCATTGTTATTTCTGTACTTATTTCTGTCTTTCATGCTTCTACCCCCAACACACACCTAGAGGAGGAGTGGCAAAGGTCTTCCATTTTGACCATCAGATGGCCATCTCAAAAAGTCCTACTCTTTCTTCTAAGTCTTGTGAGCCAGAACTCAAAGGTGAGACTTGTAGCCATTAGTGGTAAATCTATGGTCAAAAGAAGCTAAAACAAAACAAAACACTTTGGCTGCATAGTCTTTACATGTAATCTGTTCCAGAAATTCCTTATGATCTGGCATGATCAGGTAGCCATCTTGGCTTCCCCAAGACCCTGATACCTGCAAGCTGCATCATTACCATGGTCAGTCTTCATAAGGCCTCTACGGTGCTTAACTAGAGCAGATGTCTCTACTTGTTCTGAAGGTACAGGTAATATGTGGTGAGCAACTTATTGTGTATCAGCTGCAGGGCTGAGGCTGTTTCTAGTTGCTATCACATTTAGTCTTCATGAATATTTGTCGGTTGATAATAGCACTGGATCTAATTTTCAAAAGAGTAAATTAGGATAGTTAAAATTATTTGTCCAAAATCATCAAACCAGTAGAAATCAGATTCACAAACAGTTCTTGGATCCCAACTGATGTGTTCTAATGCTTAAAATTTTGAGGATGAGTCCTGATGGAAAGTAGGTAATAGGAAACTGATTGAGTCACTTCCAACACTGATGAAATATGGCAAGAGTCAGGAATAGTACTACTTCTAGTAGTGCATGTTGTCAAGACACAAATTCTTTGTTCTGTGGTTTTTCCAACTCACACTTTTTCTCTGCCTTACTGACATTCCAAGTAAGCAGTGAAGTCTCATAAAAGTTGCTTGACAGGACTGATGAAGTTGTTAGTTTTTTTGTTTTTGCTTCATGAGTTTTTGTCCCACAAGTTCACTGGTGAGCTCAGTGTGTATCTTCCTTCTAACACTTCCCACCCCTACACATACACACACACACACACACACACACACACACACACATATATATATGTATACACATACACACAGCACAATATTTTGTCAACTATCAGTGTCACTATCAGTGTCAGTGTTAACTATCTTATCCCAAATATGCTCTTTGTAAAACTATTTTGGGGCTACTGTGTTTGGGTAGCAATAAAATCTTTTATGTACAAATCTGTTTTTTATTGTCAAGGTGATGTTCAGAAGGGTTACAGTTGCACAAGTAAGGTAATAAGTACATTTCTTGTCAAACTTCTTACCCCTTCCCTCATTTTTCTCCTATTTCTCCCCCGAATCCCTGAAGTTGCACAGATCATTTCTCACATATTGTCTTTGTATATCGCTGCTGCATTGGTTCCCCCTTGTCCTTTGTCACACCATTCTGTTAACACAGAATGGTACAAATCTGTTTCTAAGGAAGGTTATCTGTAACACCTTGCAACCATGGTACATAATAGACTCCTCCTCTTTTCTGACACAGAGAGATAAAACTGTGTATTACATTAATATCACAGAGCCTCCGGAGTATACAATGAGCTAATATCAGTTAGACAAACACTAAATTCAAAGTCAAACAGTCTGGCAGAGGAGATGTCTTGCTTGTTCAGAGGATGCCATGTTGTTCTAAATGGTGTGCCACAGTTTTGATTCAGACACATACAGTGGTATCTTAGCAAAGTCATTCTGGAAAATGAACACGAGTTGGTAGATGCAACTTAAACTTGAGTGCAGGGCCATTCTGGTAAGTGCTGTAACTATAGCAATGTTTGTTTGTTGACACTATGGCCGTTTGTCCACACATAGAGGTAGGGTCTCTCTATGCCAAGTAGAATGCGTTCAAACTCCTGGGTTCAAGCAATCCTCCTGTCTTACTCTCCTCATTAGCTGGGTGGGACTATAGGTATAAGTATGTAGTCAGTAGACTGTTTCTTTGTTCTTAAAAAAGAAATGTGATCTTTGAAGGAATTATGTAGGTGGAAATAGAGAGGAAGACCTAACAACATCAGGATTTATTTCAAATAATTTGAATAGAATTAATGAGCAAAGAAATTGGAAAAGTTAATTGTGCATCATAACAGCCTGACTCTTCCTTTCCCTTTTTTATAAGGAGGAGGAAACATTGAAAGGCTGCGTGTGAGGCAGCCAAAGTATGACTGGAAAGGTGGTCATTTTTCTTGATTTAGACAGATCCTATTGGACCCAGTTTGGTCTTCTAAGTAGAAAACTTTTAAATGCCATTTCCCGTGAAGACAGCTCTTCTTGTATATAAGCCAGATTTATTTCCACTGTAGTCTTTCTTACTCACAAATTCCTATAGCAGCACCATTCACTTCTGTGCAACAATAGAGCATTGATTTCTCTGGGCTGAGAAATTGACAGGAGTGCTCACAGAGAAAGATCTTGCTTGTTGGTGGGCATCTTCTTTGGGAAAATACAAGTTGAATGACATGAGCTACATTTCTCTCCACAGAGAAGTCTGGATCCCTAACAGCCTGAGATATTGGAGTGTGTTTGTCGGTTTTCAAGTTTTATTTTTCAGTAGCTGTGCAAAGAGGTTACAGTTCCGTAAGTCGGGTTATGAATACAGTGCATCCCGAACAATGTCACTCCTTCCAATTTCCCTTCCGTTATTCCCCTTCCCATCCCTACGCTCATGTTACTTAGTTCAGCTTTTACATAACATACATTGAATATAATGACTGCATTTAATAACAAGGGTTTTTTTTTGTTTTTTGGGACTTTTTTTGGTCAGTCATGGGGCCTGAACTCTGGGCCTGGGCACTGTTCTTTAGCTCTTCAGCTCAAGGCTAGTGCTCTACCACTTGAGCCCCAATGCCACTTCCAGCTTTTTCTGCTTAAGTGGTGCTAAGGAATCAAACCCAGGGCCTCATGCATGCAAGGCAAGCACTCTACCACTGAGCCACCTTCCCAGCCCCCTGATCACAAGTTTTAAAAGCCAAGTAAACATGGGTTAAAATCCAGCCCAATGATATTTTGGCTGTGACTTTAAGTATATTGTATAACTTCCTTCTATATAATATCCTCATTTTAGCATAAGATATAAGATGAGTGAACACAGAAGAACAGTACTTGTTTTTTTTTATTTTATTTTATTTGTGAACATACTGTACAGAGGGGTTACAATTACATGGGCAAGATAATGCATACATTTCTTACCAAGCATTGCAGCCTCCTC
>NW_012267252.1:8225014-8229973 GCF_000151885.1 Dipodomys ordii
GGATTTGTTGTTGGGGGGTTTAATTTTTTGAGTTCCAAGTATATTTTAGATATGAGACCCTTGTCCGTTGTATGGCTAGTAAAGATCGTCTCCCAATCCGTGGGCTTTCTATTGATCTTTCTAGCTATGTCGTTTGCCATGCAGAAGCTCTGCAACTTTATGCAATCCCATTTGTCCAACCTTTAGAAGAACAGTACTTGACACATTAAATTTGTGAAAATGTTTTCTGTTACTAATAACTTTACCTCCTAGGTTACTAGTGTTGTTATTAATACAACTAACCCTGACAGCAATTATTATTGTTGATACATATTCTGTAACATGAAAATAAAACATGAAAATAAAGGCACACAAAATAATAGTTTCCATCCCATTTTTCCAATTTTGGCAGAAAACATTTAGATTTTTGAGATCCCAAAAGGGACGTTGGAAATGACTGGAAGGTTTTGGTGTTCATGTAGAGAAGGCAGAGTTCCCTTTGTCCTCCATGGAAAATCATCATTCAGAAATCAGATTAATGAAAATAATAAAGGGTGTGTCAGATTAGGTTTGGTCCCAGCAAGTGTAGGTACAAGGGAAAAGAAACAGACATGTTTAATGGCTAACAAATTTGTTCAAAGGAATCATTTTTACTGGCCAGGAGCCCAATTAAACCTGTAAAAATGGAAATCTAGAAAAGTCAGATTAACGAGCCAGTCATTAGCAGGAAAAGACCTAGCTAATTCTGTGTTTAGCATGACAGATGGGTCCAGAGCAAATAATTGGATGACATTCATCAAATGTAAAATAAAAGGTGTCACCGAAAGGGAGCATGGTAATAATCTGTGGGATTTACAGTGCCAGCAAATTTGCTCATAAGGAAGAGAAAAGTTCATCAAAATAGATTAATAGTCACTAAACTTTATTCCCTCCTTGTATGGTTGCCAGAGAGTCACACAAATAATGGCAGAGAGGAAGCAAATATGTCACCTTGGTGTCTCCCTAGCACTGGGAGGAGTCTGCTCTAGAGCAAGTATGCTCAAGCCTCTATTTGGGAAAAAAACATCTGGGACTGAGCAGGAAGAAAGAGCTCTTCATTACATCTACAGTCTGATCTTGACACAATGATTAAATCAAATAATCCATGACTCAGTCAGTAATTATTAACCTTCTGTTGTGTACCTGACTCTGTGGGTGTATGTTTATTTCAGGTGTATTTGGGATTACAGGAGCTCAAGTTTGCTTTATGGCTATAACAGTGAAAGACTGTGACATGTTGGACAAATTGGTTGATACTTCTAGGTTTTCAGTTCTGACTTGTAAAACTAGAATAGAATGAGAAACATTCATACCTGCACATTTCACTTACAGACCTTTATATATGTGTTTATTTTAAAGGATATTAAAATCAAGGAAATACTTTGTATTGTTATAGTGAGTAAAACAGACAACTCTTCTAAATGAGCTAGGGTAACACAAACTTTGGATGAAAGAAATGACATTGATCAAGATGCATTATATTCATAAACTGATTTATTTAGAGGTAACTCCTTCATTCAACTACTTACAGATAACAAAAATATAATTTGAGAGGAAGAAATTTTGGAGATTCAAATTTCTCTTGTTGTAGGCAAGTCATTTAGCACCTTATAGGTTCTATAGGGATTCTATGGTTGTGAAAATTAACTACAACATTTTTATGGATAGTTTCAAGCAGAGTTAGTAAACTCAACAAATGTTAGCTGCTTCATCATCTTTTTTTTTTTTTTTTGTCAGTCATGGGGCCTGAACTCTGGGCCTGGGTGCTGTTCCTCAGCTCTTCAGTTCTAGGCTAGCACACTACCACTTGAGCCACAGTGCCACTTCCAGCTTTTTTTTCTACTTATATGGTGCTGAGGAATTGAACCCAGGGCCTCATGCAGCCACCTTCCCAGCCCCTTCATCATCCTTTTTACTGTGATATACACCTACCAAGAGATAAGCTCTGTTAATTTGTTTACTTTACTCTGAGAAACTGACCGAGGATGAAATTTATTGTTCATAGATTTAGAGGCTAGGAATTCTAAGACCAAAGTATAGCCAACTTCATGCCTGGTAAGGGCTATTTGTTGCTTCTTAGATGACACCTTCATCATTGTGCTTTCACAAGGCAAAATGGATGGGAGGGAGGGTAGAAAAGAAGAGCCCAGTTAGCTTCCTGTAGAGTGTGTGTGTGTGTGTGTGTGTGTGTGTGTGTGTGTGTGTGTGTATCCTAATCCCTTAAAAGAGGAGCAATCTTTATCTTGGGGTTCATTTCAACTAACATCAACTTGTCTGACAGTTTCTGTTTGTCTCAGACATATACTAGTTATTACAAATAAGGGAAACTATGGGACCTATATTTCTTTGGGCCTGGATTACTTTACTTAATATAATTTTTTCCAAGTCTTTCCATTTCCTAACAAATGAGGCAATGTCATTCTTTCTTATGGAGGCATAGAATTCCATTGTGTATATTACCACATTTTCTTGATCCATTCATCTACTGAGGGGCATCTGGGTTGGTTCCATATCTTAACTATGGTAAATAATGCTGCAATAAACATAGTTGTGCTGGTAGCTTTAGTGTGGTCTTATTTGTGATCATTTGGGTAAATGCCTAAAAGTGGGATTGATGGGTCATAGGGGAGCTGTATGTGGAGTCTTTTGAGGGATTCAAATGCTTTTTTCTTTCTTGCGATTGTTTCCAACATATAAGATGATTTCTTTGTTGCTTTGTATGTACCTACCCACGGTATAAGCCCTGCTTTCACTGTATTTGATGTTGATATAATTTGTGGAGGGGAAGGGAAAAAACAAACTATTTAAATAGGGTTACAGGTAGACCCATTACAACAATGAGGTGTACAAGATGTTATGTCAAAAAACGAACTTTACAACTTTGGTGGGGTGGGGGGTGGGGCTGGGAGTGGTCGGGGGATGTGGGAGTAGGAGGGTGGAGAGGGGAAGGGTTGGTAAGGGGAAACAAAGGAGGAGGCAACAATGCTTGATAAGAAATGTACTCTCTATCTTGCCCATGTAATTTTAACCCCTCTGTATGGTATTTTCACAATAATAATAAAATAAAATAAAATAAAAAGAGAAGCAATCTTCACAGCTTAACCATTTAAAACACTCCACCCTTAATACTGCTCCCTTGAAGATGAAGTTTTAACATGAATTTTTGAAATAACAAAATTCCAACCATAACATTCCACCCTTGCCACCACTTCAATAAATGTCCTTCTTCCAAAAGACATTCATGGCACCTCAGTAGCCCACAATGTGTTTCTGTGTATGTGTGTGTGTGTGTGTGTGTGTGTGTGTGTGTGTGTGTGTGTGTGATACCAGGGTTTGAAATTAGGGACTTGAATTTGCTCAGATAATGCTCTACCACTTGAGCTATGCTCCAGCCCTAACCCTTAAAATCTTGTGCCATCCTTAGGTAATAAAGTCCAAACCAAAGTCTTATCTCAATATCTTCAATATTCTATGTTGGTTAAATTCAAAATATGAGTTGTCTCTGTCAAGTTGATCTGTATTTGTGCTCATGAGATCTTGAACTAAAACAAGTTGAACGATGATGAAATACAATTTGGGGACAGGAATAGCACAGGCATTTCTAGTTCCAAAGAAACAGGAAAGAAGAAAGTAATAATGGATTTCAAGTAAGTCTAGAGCTGAACACGGTAAACAACACTAAAATTTGGGGCTGATCACAGAGCAATCATGTCTCTATCTATACTGCATTTGAACAGGGAACCACAAACCAGGAGCCATCACGCTAGCCATTCTTCTCAGGAGTAAGATGTCAGCTCCAATCTCTTACCAGATATAAGGGAGCCTGTCTGTATGGAATATTTAAATAAATGTGCAAAAGAAGGAAAGAAGACTTGAATCTGGTAAAATTGTCAGAAGGTTGGTTCTGATTCCCTGAACTATTTCATGTTTGTTTGGATGAACCTTTTAGTTTTGGAGTAATTTATTTTCTTCTGTAATCACCTTTGTGTTTTAGATAAATAGAGAAGTTGCAAATACATTAGAGAGAGCTCTCAAATACTACCCACCTAATGTCTCCTACTATTAACCATTTTCTTGAATTTGTCTTTTAATATTAACATTTATGATTTCATATGCATGGGTAGTCCTTAAATGGAGTCTACAGTAAAATAAGTGACTGTTTCTATAACTTACCTATAACCTTTTCCTAAGATTTATTGCTAAGATAGAATACTCTTCATATTGATAAGGATTCAATACATTGTACTCATAAATGCCATGTTGAATAGAAACCTCTTTGTACAATTACTTAAACATAATAAAAAGAAAAAGTTGAGGCTGAAAATAATCTTCTTTGACTTTACTTCCTGCCTTTGAGAACAGTGAGGCTAGAGACGAGATCCCAGGGCAGGCTCCAGGATAGTCCATATCCATGACACTTAGTACAGCCCACCTGGAAGTTTTCAGGGTTTAGAGTTCCACTGTCAGCAATTGAAAAAAATCATTGAAAAAAATACTGTACAGAGAAGGTTACAGTTACATGAGTAAGCTACTGAGTACATTCCCTATCTAGCATTGTTATCTCCTCCTTTTTCCCCCCTACCATTCCTTCCCTCCCCACTTCCCCAACTCCTCCCTCCCCCACCCCCTGAAGTTGTAAAGTTCATTTTCAACTTAGTGTCTTGTGCATCTCATTGTTACAATGGGTCAACCTATATCCTTATTTCATCATTTTGTTATTTCCCTTCCCCTCCCCAAATTAGAAAAATGTATAAACAAGATTCAGGATACCGGAATCAAATACGGTGAAAACAGGGGTTATACCATGGGGGAAGAACATACAAAAGAAACAAAAAAATCACAAGTCTATACTAAAGCTACCAGCACAACCATGTTTATCACAGAATTATTCACCAGAGCTAAGATATAGAACCAACCCAGATACCCCTCAGTAGATGAATG
>NW_012267252.1:8231373-8398279 GCF_000151885.1 Dipodomys ordii
CAATGCTTGGTAAGAAATGTACGCATTATCCTGCCCATGCAATTGTAACCCCTCTGTACAGTTTGTTCACAAATAAAATAAAATAAAATTAAAAAAAAAAAAAAAGCTATGTACATATGACCATATAAGATGATGCTAAGCGAAAGGAACCCCAAGATACCGACCAACACAAGTGGTTGTTATCTTTCTTGCTGTTGTTTTTAATGTACTTACACTGTACCATGTGATTTTTTTGTTTCACTGTCAGCAAGTGTTCTAGGCAAAAGTTACATATTGGTGTCTTTATAGCAATGGGACCTTGAAGATTGCTGCACCTGAATGTCTCCATTTCTCCCACCAAATATTCTAGCTCTTGGCTTATAATTGTTGCCTTCCACAATGTATTAGAATATGCAGAGAGTTCAGCCAAGTTATTTTTCTGGTTGATAGTAAAAATGGCCTTTCCTATAGTTTTCTACATGCTGCTCCTCATCTTCATCTAAAACCCAATTAGCATGGCCTTCACCATCTGTATTTATACCATCATTGTGATCAGAAGCATTTTAAATAATCTCTAAGGGGAATGTAGTTTTCTTCTTGAGTCATCTGCTGAGTCACTCTGGAACACTCCACAAATGACAATGCAGGCTTTTTTTGTAGCATTCACTTAAAATGATTCCAGCTTCTATCCATTACTCCACTTCCAAGCTACTTCCACATATTTTGGTATCTGTTAGAGCAATCCCTTACTTCTTAGTACCAACTTCTGGTTCAGAGTGTTTCTGCTTCTGTATCAAAACATTTTAGAGTGAGTACTTTGTAAACAGTGAAAAAATTATTTCTCACAGTTCCCATAGAGACTGGGAAATCCAGGATGAGAGCCAGGCAGGTTCAGTCTCTGGGAGCTCCCTGCCCGATGACACCTTCACTCTGTGCCCTAAATCAAGAGTGGAGAGGGCAAAAAAGAATCTAGGAGTTCCTTCTAGTCCTTTTATAAAACACGGATTCCTTCACTAGGGAAAGGCCTGCATTGCCCAATCACTTCCTCAAAAGTGCTGCCTCTTAATATTTATGAAATTAGGGATTAAATTTTAACATACATTTTGGACGAAACCTAAACAAACAATAGCAATAATGTTGTCTAGGAACAATATTACAAAGTTGTAATAAGACAGGGAAGAACAATTTGTAGAAATACTTATTCCACAAAGTAAATGTTGAATGTGCCATAGAAATGGAAAGAACAAAATTCACATGTTGATTGATGGGACCAATTGCAATGAAATGGTGGTATCCAACCCCCCACCTCTTCTTTTCTTTTTGTCAGTCATGGGTCTTGAACTTAGGGCTTGAGAGATATCCCTGAGCTTTTGTGTTCAAGGTTAGCAATCTACCACTTTGAACTACAGCTCCATTTCCCCGAAAACCCTTTCATGGACATTAGATTTGTACTGAGGTTTAAAGCATGAGTTGAGTTTTGGCAGGTACAGAAAGGAATATGGTCTGAACAAAGGAAGAATAGAAGGAGCTATTTTGATATTATCTGCAAGATTCTGTAATAACAGATGTAGTTGGAGAAGCTCTGGTTGTCTGGTGTTCATTGACCCATTCATGTTTTTTAAATCATTCCATGGTACTATGAAGCATAATTTCTTTTTCTTTTAATTTTATTTTATTGTAAAGATGCTATACAGAGGGCTTACAATTACATGAGTAAGGTAATGAGTACATTTCTTGTTGAACATTGTTACACCCTCCTTTGTTTTTCTCCTACCATCCCTTCCCTCCCCTACCTTTCCCACTCCTTTCTCCCAGGAAGCATAATTTCCATGCTTATTACTCAAGCACCAGTCCTCCTAATTTGTATGAGGTTTGTGAAAGAGAGAGCCTGTGAATGTGCAGATATATAATAGGTATGGCTGAGCTGAGTTGCAAGGCTGTGGAGCAGTTGACCTTAGCAAGGGGACCACGCTGTTCTCCTTCAGACCCTGGTGACTAGAAACTGTAATGAAGGCAGCCCTGCTTATGGTACTGACAAGAGGCCAGTGCTGACAGGAGATGCTGACAAGAGGGTGGGACTGCCATCTTGTTTCCTTTCGAGGTAGCTAGAATTTGCTGGGAAAGAGATACTAATTGATGAGCTCTGTCTAGCATTCAGGAAGGGGGTGTGCCTTCCCTAGATACTGACTGAGTTCTCCTAGGGTATGATTGGTGATGCTGAGTGTGTTCTGTAGACAACTGGATTTTAAGCATATGACAAATGACCAGAAGATGTATTCAAAGGGCTTAAAAACTTTATCATAGGCACTGAGTCTTCTGTGAGTGATAAAAATGTTTTAGAGTAAAATAGAGGAGAGGATTGGCAACATTATTAATGTACTAAGTATGATGAATTGTACATTTAGAAATGGATAAGGTTTAGTTGTTGTGCTTATTGCATTTCACCAGAATAAAAAAGTTTAACATCATTGTTAATACAGAAATCAGGAAATGGGTTACATTTGGGCAGGAGGGGGCTCCAGGACAGAAGAAGAACATACAGGTTCATGTCAATGACTATTAAACCTGTGCTCTGCAGATCAGCTCTATCAGCTTCACCTGGAAAGTTAACAGCAAATTCTTACAGCTCTGCCCAGCACCATTCAGTCATAGCTAAGGCATAGCTGTCTAAGTTTTTAATGAGATTTCCAGGTGATTCTGATGCATTCTAAAATTTAAAAATATCAATCTTTGCTTGTGGTTTGGTAGGAATGTTTACATGTTTCTTTGTATATTTTTTCATGTGTTGACTTTAGAGTTAAAAATAAAACCATATAAAACAAACTGATAAAAAAAAGGATCATGAGAAATATGATGGTTGTTGTGTCCTGATCTAAGGACTGCATTTTTTATATATTTTTAAATTTTATTGTCAAGGTGATGGACAGAGGAGTTACAGTTAAATAAGTAAGGTAGTACATTTCTTCTTCAACTTGTTACCGCCTCCCTCATTTATGGGGAGGGAAAGTAGGACTGCATTTTCATTCAATGCTGAAGAGGCTTATTTTAAAAAGAAGAAAAATCTTCTCACTCACCAATTGATCTTAATATGTCAATACTCACTTCGAAGCCAATACAAACAACCTAAGTTCATAGCGGGTGTCTTAGCCATGCAAAAATAAAAGTCCTGCACTACAAGACTAATTCTAATTAGAAAACAGAGATCAGGGACCGACTTGGTGAAACATCACTAAAAGAACAAACAAAACAAAACAAAACAAACGACACCTCTCTTCTTCGTTTCTAGCCAGATCTTCTGCAGGATCCTGCCTTTGTGCTGATTGTGACATCTTCTCAAAGGAACAGCTTGCAGTCCCTGCTCCTTGAGTTTCCCCTGCCCCTTCCCCATCTCTGCTATGTGGAGTGGGTGGAGCCATGGGTGGGCCATCTCTCTGAGGGACGGGCCAATGCTGCACCTTTCTGCTCCCAACAGTTGCTGTGGATGGGTGCCAGGTTTGGATGGGAGTGAGCAGACTGGCCAGTCTCCACAGCCTGTGCTTGGGGCCTCAGTGAGAATGGAGCATGTTCCTCTTGGTAATTGCCTCCTCAACACAGCAGCCTGGCTGCTATTGTTGTCTTGCTTTTTTTTTCTCTTTTGCAGAACAGGCTGTGTTTTCTTCTCCTGTGAATATTAATTTCCCCCGAGTTAGGATAATTGGGCTGAGAGCAGACATCTGCAGCGCTGTGCCATGTTGGCAGGACTTTTCAGTGTGCCAAGGCCAAAGGATCATTTCTTGGAGTGGTTTCCAACTCATCTAAGATTCCATCCTTTTTCCAAATGAAGTGAAAGGGCTCGTTCCTAATGGCCTTAACTACGAGATTGAAACCCAGTGTTTCCGAATTTCAAACCTGGAGGTTTTTGTTTTTTGGGTTTTTTTTCCCTCCAAACATATGCCCTTAAGCAATGCGTCCCTGGAATGAATCAATATGTTCCTGCTGATACTGAAGTATATTCAAATCACAAGTGAAATTACATTTCAAAATAATAAGAGTTTTGAACAGTAATGATTAGGCAGATCCAAACAAAAATACCTTTGACAATTATGGCATGGTTGCAATAGATTAACAAAAAATGTTTAAAATAAAAAGACAGAACAAATAGATCAGGAGAACAGTCCTGGTCAATAGATTGCTTTCAGTTGGAAATACTTATCAGGTATGCACCTGACACAAAGCATGGTGACCTAATGCAGAATCAGTCCCAGCTCTCACCAAGAAAAGAGCCACGGGGAGAGACGGTTATAATCATTAACTTACTGTTTGATCAACATGACATGAGAGCAACACAGGGTGTCAGGGGACTGGAGACTCAAAGTCAGCAAAGGATATTCTCGAAAAGACAATTAGGAGCCTGTTGCAGCTGGTGATGGAATGGACAGTACTTCCCAATTTGTTCCATGATCTGAGAGCCCCTTCTGATCTTTATATTTCCCTTCGATCTAGGTAACAACAGGTGGAAGAGCCAGCTACTACGTGTCCTATCGAAGAGAGGCCTTTGCTCAGATAAAGCTGCCCAAGTACTCCTTGCCAAAGGTACTGCATGCACCCCCTGCCGTACTGACTCCTGCTAGACAAAGCCTGGGTTTGCGAGCTGCCTTGAGAGACTGTGGGCAGCCCTGGAACCCTGGTTGTAAGAAGCCTAAGCTGCTGGCATTGAATCTGACTTACTCCTAAGTGGATTGACCATTGCTGATGTTGCTGAACCTGGGTTTTACATTCTCCTCTCAGCAGTCTTCCAGGCATGAACTTTGATTTCCTGTGAGTGGTCCAAATCCAGTGCTGGCTTTGATACCAGTCTCTTCTGAGGCACCTCCCTTCTGCAAAGGCCTTACCTGCAATATGAAGGTCAAGCTCAGGCAGAAGCACGCACAGCTGCGGCACATAGCTAAGCACATAGCGTAGATGAGTCTGATGGTTTTCTTGCTTCTCTTTACATTTTAAGACTAGACTGTAAGTGCATTGTCTGTGTTTCCACTCCCCTCTACCACGGTGAGTAATTAAAAGGAGTTAATTTACCGGAATGTTAATATCAATGATGACATTTAGCTCCTCTATTGGAAAATCATAAAACTTACTCTGTGAACGCCATTTGTTGTGAGCATTGACTTCCTGGGGGAGATGAGTCTTACAGCTTCAGTGTGAGTAGGGACAGGGTGTAATTGCATTAATTAATCAGGAGCTCAGTGTCCAGTTGGAGACCCACCAACTCTAATGTGGCAAAGAGGTTGGCCAATGATCTGGCACCAGGAAACCTCGTGAAAAGCTAAGGGAGTACAGAGTTGAGGATTAGGCAAAGAGAAGGTAGATACTTTTATATTCCTTAAAATTTACTTGTTTGGCTAGTTATGAACACATGTATTCATTCATTTGTTCCTTATTAACAAAAATCATTTGTTGTACAAAGGGGTCACCATGTCAATGCGTGTGTACCATGCCTCTTGATCAGTTTATCCCTTCCAGTACTCTCTTCCCATCTATCCCAAACATACCTAACCCCTCAAGTTCTCTAGTTCCATTTTTACATTTGTACATTGAGTGTTAAGATTATATTTTCCCAGCACTCCTCTCTCTCCTCATCCACCCCTCTCTCCTCAATCCCCTCCTCCATCAGACACGTTTCAGGATCCTGGTATTCATTTTGTTAAACTGTCTGTTCATTGTTCAAAGGGATTACACCATGGATATCCACCCCCACATAAACCTTTGATTTGATTATGTATATATGCAAATATTCCTATGTGTTTCAATTTCAGATCAAACTTCCATATATGAGAGAATATATTCATCATTTGACTCTCTGAGCCTGATTTACTTGACTCAACATAATTTTTCCAGGTCCATCCATTTTCTTGCCAATGAAAAAATATTATTCTTTCTGGGGGAAGAACCAGAAAATTATACTGTACATATACCACATTTTCTTGATCCATTCATCAGTTGTAGGGTGTCTGGGTTATTTCCATAACTCGGCTATGGTGAGTAGTGTACTAATATCAATTCAATATGAATCGATGACCTCAAATGCAGACCTGGAACTGTGAACATAAGACAGGAAAGAATAGGGGAAACTTTGCACCTGATTGACATAGGCAGGAAATTCATGGCTACTCAGGAATTCCAGGGACTCAACAAATAGGAGAGTGAAGTTTAAAAAGGGATTTGTATCAAAAAGTTTCTTCACAACAAAGGATACTGTTACTAAGGTAAAAAGACAGTCGATAGTACAGGAGATCTTTCCAGGTATACATCTAACAAAGGCTTAATCAATAGTCTGATTAATAATGGGCAAAGGATATGAATAGATACTTCTGAAAAGAAAAAAATGGCCAATAAATACATGAAGAAATGGCCACCATCTCTGGCCATAAAGAAATGCAAATCAAAGAACCTTGAGAGACCATCTTCCTCCATTTAAAATAACCATCATTAAACATATAAGCCACAATAAATTCTGGCAAGGATGCTGGGAAAAAGATACATTTGGTAGGAATGTAAATTAGTGTAGCCACTATGGAAGGCAGTATGGAGATTCCTCAAGAAAACCTGAAGATAGAAGCACTCTATAACAGAACAATATTGCTCTTGGGCATTTAGCCAAAGATTGCAAGTCAGGATGCGATAAAGGCACCTACACATCCAAATTCATTGCTATATTATTCACCATTTTTCCTTTCTTTTTTTGCATGCATTTAACTATTCTTTCTTCCATTTAAGTAATTACTCAGGGCCAGGCACCAAACCAAACATACTCTCTAACTAGAGTAGTAAGACACAAATGATCATCTCTTCCTAAAGTTTATAATCCAATAGAGAAAAGAGTCATGACAAAAGCAACTTTAGGTTCAGAAAGGTATTGTAGAAGTTCAAAGTCCATCTTAAAAGCAGCAGCTAACTAAATGTGGATAGAAAGGACAGAATCCTAGGGAAAGTCACATACAAAGCAATACAAGAAAGACAAAGAGTTAAATGATCAAATATGGATAAGGAGAAGTTGATAGAAAATATTATTGTCCTTGTTATCTGTGAGGATTGGTTTCAGGATCTCCCACCCACAAATATAAAATTCACAAATGCTTAATTCCTTCATTATCATGGTGCAGTATTTCTATATCGCCTGTGCACTTCCTTTGTGGTACTTTAAATCATTTTTTTAATTTAAATTTTATTGTGAAGGTTATGTACAGAGGGGTTACAGTTACCTAAGTAAGATAATGAGTACATTTCTTTTGAACAGTATTACCCTCTCCTTCATTTTCTCCCACTTTCTCCCAACCGATTCCCCTTCCCACCAAGTTGTAAAGTTCATTTCTGGAATAGTATCTAGTGAGTATTATTGTTGAATTGGTTCACCCTTTGTCCCACTGTTTCTGTGATGCCCCTTCCCTTCCCCAAATCAGATAAACTTACATACAAGTCAAAGTGTACAGAAATCAAAAACAGTTACCACAGGGATAAAATAAAGGAGAAAAGAGGAAGAAAAAATACATAATTTCAAACAATACAATAATAAAAACCTCTTGTTTCTAATTATTGGAGTTCATTTCAATAAGCTCATTTTATATGGTCATATACACATATCTATTGAGCCAATGTGATCCTCTCCTACGAATTGTCTCCTTTGTTCTCAGTGTGCAAATGCTTAGAACACTGTTTAATCATGTCCAAGCATAATTATTTGTCCTTTACTATCCATTGGATTAACTACTTATAGGCATATTCTAGTTATTACAAATAATGGAAACCATGCAGCCTATGTTTCTTTGGGTCTGGCTTACTTCACATAAAATAATATTTTCCAAGTCTTTCTATTTCCTTACGAATGGGACAATGTCATTCTATACTACCTCACATAATATATATGCTATAAATGGCATAAACAGATTTTGTGGTATATTGTTTAGAGGTTAGTGACAAGAAGAGAAATCTATAGTTGATACAAATGCAAATTTAACTTCAGTTTGGATCCATAGTAAGTTAAATTTGTGAATCCATGGATACAGATGGCTGGCTGTATGTACATGGGCCCTGTTTTAAGAAAGAGCATGGTTCATTTAACAAGCAAGGCATTTTGAAAGGCTGACAAGGAAGCCTCTAACATGGGTTATTTAAATAAGCTCAGAGGCCATCAAAACTGTTTCCTTCTCTTACTGCAACTTCTTTATGACTGGTTTTAATGGCACTATTGCATAGAATTGTGGTTGTAGGATGTACCCTCTCCTTGAGATAGCCTACACCCAAACAATTTAAACTGTTTTTCTCTACTGGAGAGGATTAGAAAAGGAAAATTCATAGTTGCATTTTTCCAAAAGGAAATTGCTACTACAGTAACCTGAAAAACTCCAAAAAATGGCCCAAGAAAGGAGATTGAGGAACTTTCCAGTCTTCCCGATGTGAGGCTCCACATATATATTTTATTATTCTTTTTAATTTAAACCTTCTTGGGAAAACAAACAATTCACTTCCCTAAGCAGTATGTCTGCAGGTAGGGACAAATTAGGTCCTGAATTGATTGCCACCATACAGCATTCCATTAATGATTAGCAGCCTCATGGCAGCTTACTGTGGGGCGAATCACCCCAGCCAAGCAATCCCATTCGGTGTAGCATCTCACTAATAGGACAAACTGTGAAAATAGCTGGACAGTTATTGATCTCTTTGGTAACTGAGGTTAACAAGGAGGGAGTGGTGATGGATTGGTTCTTTCCATTGTTTAAAAATGGAAATGGCTTTTAAGCAAGTTGTTGTTGTTCCATAAAGACCTGTGACTGATGTTAGGGGTCTTGGTTAAAATAACAAGCATAAAAAGACCCCCATCTCACTGAGTACGTGTTCCCAGCCTATCTGCTTAGAGCATGCAAATTGGAACAATTTGCAGAGAGTAAGCGGACTTGTGCCCAATCCTCCATAACTTATTCCCTTGGCACTGGGTGGTCCCTCTTTGTTTTTAGCTATGAAACTCATGTACCAGTGGAGTGCCTGGTGGCATGTGACAGGGAGTAGTGGCAACCTAGGAAAAAGGTAATTGACATATGAACAGAAACTCAAGCTTTCTTTCACTTCTGCCATTTTGCTTATCTAGGAAATCAGGGCTTCTCAACTGTGAGATGACAATAATACTGTTTGACCAAGTTATGAAGATGCATTGAATGGATCACTTTGGGTCTGGTGTGAAATGATCAGAAAATCTAAAGAACTATTTTTTCTACAAAAAATAATGCCAGTGCCCTTATCTTCCTAACATGAAGAGCTCTGTTTATGATGGGATTCTGTTTCTGACAACTTTGAACTCTAGATTGCCTAAGGCATTGCTTTACCACTCAGAGACTGATGTGCTCTCTTTTGTCTTTTTAAGTTCCTGAGTATATTCTTAACTTGCTATTTTAATAATCACTTCTGCTAGAAAAAAAATTGTGTTATATTTTTGCTTTTTTTGTTTGTTTTTTTCTGTAGAGGATTCAGATTAGAATGGATGGTTTTGAGCTTTGCCTAAGCCCTATGCTCCTGGAAAACAGCCAATCCTAAGAAATTCTCTCACAGTTTTGTGTTTGGGAGATGGCTTACTGCTGTGAGCCACCTCCCCTAGATGGCTTGATAAATCTCAGATGTCTGCCTTGTTTACCTATAATAAGGCCAGATTCTCACTGCTTGTTTAGCTCATAAGTGATTTGGAAAACTGTTGTCCTATTCACCCTATCTGGACAAATGCCTGGTAATTTGCTTGATCAAAATTAAGGAGGACTTTTCTTCTTTCTTCAGTTCCTGGACTCTGCCCACACCCCACCTCAAGCATATGCAAACATTGGGAGCTTAATCAAACAGTGCAAGGAGGTACAGCTTCACCATAACAGCTCTTCTGAGAATCATTTGACCCCAAAGAAAATAATGTCATGTTCAATTGTTTCATCATGCTACCTGATTACCTGACATTCTAAGCCCAGGTTGTTTTAGCCTTATGCTGTAACAACATTGAAGTACCACTCCAGTTAGAATGGCCAATATCAACAAAACTAATAACAAATGCTGGCATGGATGTTGCCAAATGGAATTCTATTACACCTAGTAGGAATGTAAGTTTGTTCAACTGCTCTGGAAAGCAGTATTGAGGTTCCTCAAAAAAACTAAACATGGAGCTACCATGACCAAGAAATTCCACTCCTGGGCTTCTCTACAATAGATTACAAACAAAACTAAAGCTACAAGCACAACCATGTTCATCACAGCATTATTTACCATAGCCAAGATACGGGATCATCCCAGATAGATGCTTCTCAATTGATAAATGGATCAAAAATGTGATATATATGTATGTATCTGTGTATATATATTTATGTATGTATTTATATATATGGAATAATGGGATTCTACACACTTATGAAAAATGATACTGTATTATTCATAAGGAAATGGAAAGACTTGGAAAAAATTATATTAAGTGAAGTAAGCCAAACATAGAGAAGTGTAATAGACTATGAAGAGCATAAATAGTATAATTCTTTAAAAGACTAAGTCAAAGCCCCCCAAAAATACGTACCAGAAAATAGGTATGTACATGGGTATGTAGGTTGGGGACCAAGGGAAGTGGTATAGGAAAATGAAGGGAGGAAGGAGGCAGAATGCAGACAAGAATTTATTGTATTTTTGCAGAATTGAAAAATATAAAGGACAGATCTAGTTAACCATTGCCTTTCTTCACCTGATCTTCACATTGATCTCACAATGAATATGATCACACAGGGAACCTGATAATCTCCCAACCTCTGATCTACATTCATCAGCTCTCATCATTCTTTCTTCCACTTGAAACTTTATGCATGCCTTGTACTCCTTTAGGAGTGAAGGTCCAGTGGGCTGCACAGAGCCCCTGTTGATGGAGCTCCCCTCTGCCCCCTCCCCCTGTACTCCTTTCCTGGAAGGGAAACTACTTTCCACATGGAATGAGTTCTATGATTTATTTCTTCAAATATCCTACCCTCTCTCATCTGGTAGCCTTGTCATTCTAGTCACCTGGTTCAGTGCCCCTAGTGTGGCATGTAGTCAGGTTTGAGAGGGGTCACATTGGAATGTAATGTCATTCCCATCAGGAGGGAATCTTCTTAGGGTTAGCTGTTACCTTTCTTCTTCTCTCAGTCTCATGGCAAATACTGATACATGGCAAATACTGACACATGGAAAATACTTAATACTGACACATGGCAAATAATGATTCCATAATGAGTAAAATTACAGCATGCCCAGATGAGTAAGAACAGGGAAGCACTGCCATCATTGTTTACCTAAAGGGTCATGGGTTTTTGTTTTCAGAAAGCAATTCTAATTTTCCCAAATCATTGCTAGGAGGAAGAATAGTACCCATCACTGTTTTCCATATCAAAACATGAAAGTAGTTATGTCTGATGCTGTTCAAATTCTAAGTTATACTAAGTTCCCAACCTATATTACCAAATTTCTTACTGCGTGTTCTCAGAACCAGCAAGCAAGAAAGTGACACATCCTTTAGAGTTTGAGGTATCTATCTGGATTCTAGACAAAGAATAGAAAACTTCATTATTGTTCAGAATCCTTTTAGACAAATTTTAATTAATACATTTTTATTTGATTTTGAAGACAGTATTCTGATGACCCCTATTCAACTAAGAAACCCATTTGGAGACAACTCATGTAGTTGAGAATTTTTTCAAAAGGGATTCCCTGGGCTCAAGTTATATCAGACTCATATGGTGGACTTGTTCAGATAGCACTACAGCTCTATGCCAGACAACTAATTCATGATCTCAACAAGTGGTATGGAGTTTGTAGCCTATTGGGATTTGGGGAATCCTGGTGGTACACTTCTGTAATCCCAGATCGTTGGCAGGTGGAGAGATGGGAGAATCACTTGAGCCTAACCAGAAGTTGAAGGCCAGCATGGGAAACCTACTTTTTTCTGCTCTTCAGAATGAGCAGAAAAAAAAGAAACTGGCCACATTTTCTAGGTCATTTTGTTGCACACCTATGCTATATCAATATTAGGTTGAAAAGTTCTTTTTTTGGTTAAGAAGGCCTTGTGCTTAAATCATAGCATCGCCATTTGTTAGTTGAATGACTTTGAACAATCGAGAACTTCGTAGGCAGACATCTCAGAATGCCAGACACATGAGGTACCAAGGCTCTCTCCCAAGAGCCTTGATACCTGTTCACCAGCTGGCATAGCCCCAAGTCAGCATTTACCTAATATGCATTCATAGCAAACCTGGCTATATCTAATCCTGACCGTGCCCTGGTGTTTTAAGTTGTTTATTCCTACTTCTTTTACATTAGTTTAGTCTAAAATAACTTAGCTCATTCATTTTTATGACCAAAACATCTGGGAAAAGTCAGGAGTTTCTATTGCATTTTTAACAGGGTAAGTGAATTTAATCTGTAGTTCCTGCAGCTGCTATTTCCCCTCCTACTGGGTTCTTGGGCATTCATTCCACACCAACCCAACACGATTTCATCACATGGTTTTAAAGAGTAAGACTTCTTTCCATTTTCAAACAGCCCAGCAGGAGCTTGTAATTCTACAAGATGTGTAAGCACAAATGAGCAAGTAAGTTCTTAGTCAAGGTGACCTAGAGAGTTCAAGGCCAGAGGCCATTTGTCAAAGAATCCCCAATAAAGGATCTAGAATTTGTTTGCTTACTTCCCCTACCTCCCAGTTGTCTAATATAAAACTATATTCATTCATTTTTTTGTAAAAATATAGAGTGCTTTTGGAAACTTTATAGACTAGGCTCCCTAGATAAAAGGTTTAAATTGTGAAGATCTTTATACAGTTCCTGGCCACCAAAGCAAAAGCAAACTGGCTTTTAAAAATAATTTTGAACTGTGAAACTACTCAATGTGATTTTAGAAGTGATCCAGGCCAGGATTCTTAACTGAAATGAATTCAGAGACCACGAAGTTAATGTCAACATTCAAGTGGTTGATCATAACAACATACGTGGATGGAGAGCTAGGGGCCTAAGACTCCATGTGCAAGTCCACAGATTACATATTCAATATAGGATAAGGCAAAATAACATTTGCAGTCAGTATTCCCTGGCCATCAGTATGAAATCTCTGATCTAGAAACTATGTATCCAACTTGTTAGAAGCTAATCATTAGTTTAGCTTCAAACAGATGTTCAAAATTGAATTCTTCCATTTGTCAGCTATATAATCTGAAGCAATTTGGTGGAGCACTGCGTGCCTGTATGAAATGGAAATAATCTTACTATTGACTATTAATTGCAAAAAATACATCTAGAAATGTGCCCAAATACTAAGCATTTTATTGATGACCCAATATTTTCCCTATTGAGGAGGGAAAATTGAAATCTACGGAAACAAACATATTCTACAGTCATACAGCTGGCCTCTGCAGTGGTTATGTTAGGTGTTTATAGTGGGATACAGCACACTAAATTCCATATTGAATATCACTTACTCTACATGAATGAGTTTCAAAGGTAATTTCATCTTACTAGTACTGGGCCCTTCATTACCTTTTACTTCTAAACTACTTGCCAGTATTCCTCTGTATAGAACAGCTCTTGATGGTGCAGCTGTGAAGCAGATTTGGAGATTTCAAGCCAGACTCATTGGCTGTTGCTCCATGTCACCCTTCTTGATGCCGAAGATTACAAAGAAAAACACAACCCACGACACCACAAAATTTAAAACTATAAATGCAAATCAGTTGACTATAGGTCTTGCTTCCTTTGCATGCGTGAGCTTCCTTTTGCAAAGTTGTATGTCTCTGTTAGCCCTAACACATTTTACATATAAAAATAAAACAAAGTGGATGAATCCTTGAAGCCATGGAAAATGATCCCCTCCAAAAGTTCCTTATACCTATTTTCCTGTTACTTAGCAAGGAGCAGAAACTATGGAGCTCATAATTTATAGCCTTCATCTAACATAGAATGGTTTAATATTTGCCTAAAACTCAAGCTGTCCTCAACTGATTAATAAGTCATAGTACTTCTTCAGGACCCAACGAGAAGAGCGATACGGTGATCTGCTGCCTTACAGGACCTTTTCTTATACAGGACATGCACATCATCAGCACTGATGAAAATCAAGTATTTGCAGCAGTGCAAGAATGGAATCAGAACGACACCTACAACCTCTACATCTCGGACACACGTGGTATCTACTTCACCCTGGCTATGGAGAACATTAAGAGCAGCCGAGGTCTACTGGGAAACATTATTATCGAATTATATGAGGTATGGAGCCAAAGTTGGCCTTTTACTGGGTTGATGTCTTTTACTTGTCATGAGTCTTAATAGTCTAAACACAAGTTTTGGAGTTTTGGATGCCTATCTCAGCTGTGCCATTAAGAAATTTGTCTTGGGTTTTAGAGAACTAATATGGTCTTGGATATATTTAGTTCTGCATTTTAGTGTACAAGGTCCTTTACATATTTATTTATTTATTTGTTTGTTTATTTATTTATTTGGTACCAGTCCTAGAGCATGAACTCAGGGCCTGAGTGCAGTCCCTGAGCTTTTACCTTCATGGCTGGTGCTCTGCCACTTGAGCCACAGCCCCACTTTTTTAAAAAACATATTTAATCGGTGTGTTTACCAGGCATGGTCCCACTGTCTGGGCTATTAAAATTATTATTAGAGGCCCTGCTAAGGTCAGGGAAAGAGTCCTTACCCATGGCTAAGGTTGAGATAAGAGTCCTTATCTATGGTTTCCAATCAAAGAAGCTTTGATACCAATTTGAGGATTATTGCCAGTTGTCCTCACTGCACACAGGTCCTCTCTTACTTTGACTAAAGGATCTCTAATTATATCACATGGGTTTGTATAAAAGCAGCAGGCCTTTCCTAAGGCCATGCATAAACCTTGTTCCATGAAAAGGAAGTCTAGTCCCTGGCCATTTTAGAGGATTACTTCTGCCAATGAGACGACCTAGCTTTTTAGCCAAGAGGGTTTTGCATGCTTCTAAGACTACCTCAATGCTTAGTTCTCTGAGATTGTTATCTCCAACTATCAGGGCTGGCCTCCCCCATGCTGTGGATCCTGCAATTCCTACTCCCACCAGTAGTTGACCTAAAAGCGGGGGCTGCTCTATGAACTAAACCAGTGTCTAAGTTGAAATGGGCCCACCCCACCATACAGATAGACATAATGAATACTTTCACATCAGCGCACCAATCCTGACTCTATGTACATTAGCTCCAGTGTAAAACTCATGATCCTGTGTTCCCAGTATATACCCTTAGCTAAGGATACTCAGGGGACAAAGATTTGACCCCTGACAAAACAAAAGGGGAAAATGATATGGTAGAGGAAGTAAAGATGGAATGTAATATCTAATTTGGATTGTGTAAAATGGATAATGAACAATTTTAAGATATAAATGTAAGTGTGCTTGGATAAGATTTCCCTGGTAACTAGCTATGTTAGCTAGTAACTGTAATTGTAACCCTGTAACTCTAATGTCTGATTCTGCTCTTTTCTGAGCAATGCTCACCCTAACCCAGAGGAACCATCACCACCCTTTGTTCTATTCCCCTGCTTCCCACCAGCAAAACCTTGGTGGGAAATTTAAAGTGCAAATTCCTTGTAACTATCATTGGCTAAAACCAACACCCAGCCTCCCCCTTTCCCTGCCCTAGCCCCAAATGCTTGAAAAGCCAATATGGGCTGTCACTAGGGGTTTTTTCCTGGGATCCCAACTCCAGGTGCGGTCCTGGTGCATCAGCACCATTTGCTCAATAAAATCTTTTACATTTTCAAAAAGAAGAAGAACTTTGTTTTGGGTCAAGAGATATATATTCACTGTCACTCAATTCCAGGAAAATTGAGATTCTTTGTGAGATTATTATGAGGTGGGAGATAAAACATCTGTGTGGTCTCTGCCTCAACAGAGATGATCTTGTATATATAGCATGATTACATGCCAGAAATGAAGGTGCGTAGTCTAATCCATAACTTAGGCATCTTTTTTAAACTGTGCTTTTTCTTATGGACTCCAGGTAGAAATAGTATTAGCTATGTGCTTAAATTATTTGAAAATCTTATTTATTAATGCAGTTTGTCACTGCTAAGCATGAAAGTGTCATCAGATGCCAACAGCTATGCAGGGTAAAGACTGGGCTCCAATATGAGCAGGCCACATATATTGTTCTGTTTCATAAAATGCAATCATCAGTTAAAGAGTAATCTCTCTTACAATTTAAGAGATTTCACATAGAAACTAGAAATGAACTAGCTTCAGTGACCTTGAGGAAGTGGTGCATTGTTATGCTTCTGTGATTCTGTGAGTGTGTGTAGTATGTGTGTGTGTATGTGTGTGTGTGTGTGTGAGAGAGAGAGAGAGAGAGAGAGAGATACAGACAGACAGACAGACAGACAGACAGACAGACAGACAGACAGAGAGAGGGAGAGCACACTTGGATAGGCGGGACTAGGAACAGTGATGGGCCCTGGCTGACCACATGGAGATAAAGATGGAGTGTCTTATTGTCTAGTATCAAGCAGTGGCTGGTGGTCAAATCCACATAGGTTGTATGCTTGAGTTGTTTATTCCAGGTGGGGCCTAAGATGGGCTCCCTGAGCTGTTGTTCACTTGAGGATGTTCCTTTGGGCAGAATGAAAAGAAGCTTTTAAAATAGCAAGGTAAGTGCTTTTGACAATGATCTCCCCAGAATAGTGCTTTGCTAAGCTCTAGCCTCCATACAGTGGTATAACGTTGGCTACTCAGTTATTGAGAGTGGCAGAAATAGTTTGTATTATAGTTGTGCTATTAGGTAGAGGTGTGGTAACCCAAAGGCATGGTATAAATGGAAGTACATGTGTTTTAGAAGAAGAGGAATGGATGTCATTCTACTTCTACAAAAGCAGCAGGAATACCCTCATTTCCTAGGACATAACTGACAAGTGTTAACGTGATTCCCTTTAATGACAAGGTCCCACTTGGGGAAATGTCCTAGATTTCTTTTGTTGTGAAAATGGGTAGAGACAAATAACTTCAGTACACTTACATTCTCATGCCTGTAACTACACCAGGAAAAAGAAATATACTTTTATTACTAAAAATGACTCACATCCTGGGGGAGTGTTTAGGTGAATGTTCCTAAGACTGAGGCCATTACGAGTTCCTGCTTGCACAAGTCAGGTGATAGAGATGAGATATTTATTGATGCCCCTATGGTCAGATCCAAACAGCAGATGGCAGACGTGGCTGCAGATGATTTTATAGTCAAGTAACAAGAAGCCCCCATGTCTCTGACTTCCTTGACACTGTGGGCAAGTTTGCTACTGTGATATTCTGCTAAGAAAGGGAAGCTGAACCTCCTTGGCCATTTAAAACCTCAAGCCACTGTGATCTGAAGCAGAGCATGAATCACTATGAAGAATGTGCACAGATACACGTAATTTTTTTGTCTCCCTGCTGAAGTTAGTCTTCAATATTGCTGGGAGAAAAATAGCATGGTGTCATTGCTTTTACAGAGAAGCAAGATGCATCAGGTTGGGGCAACTTTTTCAAAACCAGCTCTGTAAGCCTGTTTTTCTTTTAGCTTCACTAGCGTTGCTCATGTCCATACTTTGTATTTAGGCTCCATGTCAGCAGAGATGGCTGATTCTTATCTTCAGGCATCTTACAACCAATGTTTGAGAGGGTCAGTAGACCAAGTCCCTGCCCAAGGCTAGAACCAATTGAGTCAAAGAGAAAGAATGAGACAAATGGAAGTCAACCAAAATTTTATTGTTCTAGAAGTTGTGTAAGAGGAAGTGGAATCGTTAATCTTTTGAGTTAGATTCATCCATTTGGTAGCAGGCAGAGATGGTAAATCAAATATTTTCCTGTAGAGGATCATTTCTGTAACAACTGAGAATTGAGGTACAGAATATGTGATTTGTTCAAGTGGATTCTAAAATTGGGCAAATCAGTATAAGCTGTATGTGTTCAATTCTTTACATCAATGTGATTGATCTGTTATCCTGGGGAGAATGGAGGAAGGGGGAGCCAGACCAAATGTTAAGCATGAACTAAACCATGGATGGTGTAGATTTTGGAGCAAGTGATCTCACTTGTCTATTTGTTTTGCATTGATGCTTGTCTAGGACAGAAATGAACGTGTGGTAGGTTAGTTAGATTTTAAATTTTAGAAGGCATTTAAGTCACAGGTGAGTAAATGGAAAAAAAGACAGTATCTGGACCATGACCATATTGAAGATTTTTAACAGGGATGTTGTTTTGCACCTGGAGATACATTCTGTGGCTAAGAGATAAAGCTCAATTTAATTGGTCTCCAGGGGTCATTAGGATTCAACCTTCTTTCTGTAGATTCTTATGCAAACTGGGATTGTGTACCATATGTCCAGTTAACAAAGAGCCTGCATTTTTTTTCTCCTGGATTTCAAACACCCTTGTGTGATACAGCTGGAAAAAGCTGTGGAGTCTCACATCTAATTCAGCTAAATGAACACCACTTTCCAGAGAGTATTCTGTCAGGTGTGTGAGGATTGACTGGTGTGTAAGGCTCACGGTCTACAGGACACATGGAAGTGATCTTGTTAGGGTAGACATCACAGTCTAAATCATATTAGAGGTACATCTTTTATTTCCTTTTGGGGTCACAAAAGGAAAGGTAAACTAAAACAAGAAATCAGAGGAGACTTAGAAGTCAGTTGGTTCACATGATGGATAGCTGCAGATGAGGAGAGGAGAGCCAGCTTCAGGTGGGTGGAGCTCTAGGTTCATACATTCTTGAGTGGATTTGTGGAGTAGTGGGTATGGAGATCATAGAGATACTAGGGAAGTGCTGGCCTTTATTCTAACTTTTTCTTCCCATGAGTACATACAACCAATTAATAATACCAGTATGTTAGAGATTACTTTGTAACATTATAATTTTACAGGGTATTACAATCCCAAAGGTCAGAGATGCCTTTAGTTAAATGTCAGGTATCAGGTAGATCAGGTTGACCTTGATCTCCTTAAGGTGGTGGTGAATCACCTTACCTTGCACAGTAGACCTCTCAAGCTTCTTGACAATGGAGAAGATCCATGAAAGCATGAATTTTGATGAAAAGGTAACAGTGAGACATTGATAGTCCTTGGAGACTGAAGCAGATCAACTCTACTGAATACTCCCAAGCCCACAATTTCTGTTTTTAAATCTTACAGTAGCATCTTCAATAGAGCAATTCTCCTGTTGACTCATTTCTTAATCTATACTTGAAAATGGAATATTCTCATGAACATGATTAGATAATTAGGGAAGGAAATAACATTTGAAAGGCAAATGTTAATTAAGCTCTCCCGAATGGTGGCAGAAGTCTAGCACTGAACAAGGCTGGGGTTAACAATGAAGACATCCCTTCTGTGGGCTTACGATGATCATTTCCCACATTCCCACCAATAAACTCTATTTCATTTCCACGTGACACACAAATCAAGAATCAGATATTCAGTTATGCTCTAGAAACATCTCTGACCTGATGCAGGAATTTTGCACAGCACTTTCCTTTGGTATAAAGTATTCCGCTTAAAATTCCTTATGATCAAAACAGCTTCACCCTTAAGCCTTACACAAGCACTGGCAAATACAGTAATATACTGAATGAGCTACATGCATACTTTTAAATATTTATTGTGCATATTTTAAATAGCAAAAAAGCAGATGATGTTAATAATACATAATATTTAATAATATATTTTACTTAAATAAATATTTTCATTTAGTATAGGTTTAATATGAGAAAACTTTAATTTGGTATTTTTTTATACTGAATATCCAGGATTCTGAATATATTTTATGTTTCTCATAAAACTTAATTCATATGCTAATTTCTAACCTGAAATACTTGGTCAACAGTTACTTTTCATAAAATAATAATAATTTAGTAAAACTATGTGCTAAAAGTTTACCAATAACCAAATTGAATACCATGTGTTAAGTTTACATTTATATTGATCAACAGTTACTTTTCATAAAATAGTAATAATAATAATTTAGTTAAAACTATGTGTTAAAAGTTTACCAATAACCAAACTGAATACCATGTGTTAAGTTTACATTTATATTGATCAACAGTTACTTTTCATAAAATAATAATAATAATAATTTAGTTAAAATTATGTGTTAAAAGTTTACCAATAACCAAATTGAATACCATGTCTTAAGTTTACATTTATATTGACTCAAATTTTAAATAAAATTGAAAATCAGTCCCTTGGTATCATTAACTACATTTTAAGGAATCATATGTTGTCAGTGGCTGTCCTACATATTGGGATGCATAGATGTAAATAGTTTACATACTTTTTCTTATTTGTTTCTTATAGTATTTCTGTGTGGCATATCTAATTCCCATCACATCTGAAGAAATTACAGAGATGCTCAGATGTTATGGTTAATAAATTGTGAGGCTGTATTTGATAGGGTCTCTATCTGCCTATAATTTCAGATGTTTCAAATACCCTTTTTAATCTATAATTTTTTTGAAATATACATAATTTACAAGCAGTAAAACTTACCCTTTTTGTCTGTGGTTCTATGAGTTTTTACAAGTATATATAGTTGTGTAACTGCCACTGAAGTCAAGGCAGAGAGTTCTATTCCCCAGAATATTCACTTTTCTAGTCAATCCGGGATGTCATTGACAGTCAGCCATCTTCTCCTTGTCTGTGCTTTTGCCTTTTTTGGAGTAGCAATCAGTGGAATGACATAGTGGGTTACCTTTGTGTGAAGTCTGGTGTCTTTCACCTAGGAGAATGCATCTGAGAGTCATCTAGTTGTCAAGTGTGTCTATGGATATGTGGAGTAGTATTGCATTGTGTGGAGGTGCTCTAGTGAGCTATCCCCAGTTGAAGAATAATCAGGATGCTCTCAGTTTTGGGTGGTTATGAATGCCAGTTCTATAAGCATTTATATCATCATAGTTTTTTTGTGTTGGTTATATTTTTTTGTTTTTGATTTTTGCTCGTGGTAAATACCTCAGAGTTGCTGGGTGAGTCAAATGAATTGCACATTTCTAAAAAGCTATATAACTGTTTGTGAAGTGGCAGTTGTGGTCATTTCAAATCCACATCAGCACTTAGTAATATCAGGTGTGTGTGTGTGTGTGTGTGTGTGTGTGCGCGCGCACACGCGCGTGCATGTGTACACGTGCATGCCCATATTTGGCTATTCTGAATAGGACCTAACACTCTTTAGGGTTTAATTTTTATTTCTCTACTCAGTGAATATACTTATCCCCTAAGAAGTTATACACAGATAGATATAATGAAACTCTCTATCCAAACTCAGTGTTCTGATCTCTGCTCATATTACTCACACTTCCTTGCCTTTTCCTGTGCTTAATTGTGACCTTTGGCGACCTCTCTTGGGCCAAATGAACAGCTGCTGGTGAGCTCCATAGGGCATTTTTCCCTTAGCTGACCTTCATCAGACCCTCACCATGAGACGGACTCTGGGGACAGCCTAAGGCAGATCATGGTAATTGCTTTTCTCAGCAGAACCCTGAATTCTTTCGCCTGAGGTCTCAGGGGCCTGACTGGCAGATGACCGTGCCACCTGGACACAGTGCTTTGCCAAGGGTCTGCTATTATTTATCTACTTTTTCCCAGGGGGAAAGTGGGCCATGGAGCCTTGACACCTTGTACCCTCTCCTTTGGACATCTTCCGAGACCATTAGCCGCTATCACATGTCTCCTTTCAGACAGCAGTGGAGAAAGCACCTTTATAGTACCTCTTCCGATGAAGACAAGTACTTGTTTTGCTTGAGTAAGGCTGAGTAGGGCTCCACAATACCTTTTAGGCAAATATGTTTATGTACATATGTACGTATGTATAATGAATATATGGTTATAACTCCTTGATTGTAACAAGAACATATTTCTAACTTGGGTTCCAGTCAAAAAATTGGTGTGAGATACCAAAAGCTGAGTGCCCTACCAGCTTAGCCCATTTGCTTATATAAGATGTGGAGACAAGAGATAATTCAGTCATCAGGTAAGGGCTTTGAACTATCCAAGTACAGATGGATAGAAAGTGTTTGGTTCCTTTCAAAAGACAAAGTGATACCTGTGACTTTATGGAGTGACAACATCGCGGGAACCTGGGTTCCATGGAAATTGCTCCTCCCTAATTTACTTTTCAGTCCTCAGTCTCCTGAGTTGGCCCTATTTTCTGTGGGCTGCACATGAAATGCCCGGGTGGTGACCTTTCAGTGATGGGATGCATCCAGGTGGGAAACAGGGTCGAGAAGGCAGTGATTTCAGAGGAGCTGTGGATCAGGGCCCTGGGAGTCTGACCTGTGTATATGTGGTTATAGAGCTTAGGGGAGGTAGGGAGAGGGAACAACTGAATTAGGAGAAGGAATTTTATGGTAGTCCAACAGAAAAAGTACCCACTCTACAGCCAAGAGCAGAACCTTTTGGCAGAATCTTCTAGAAAAAACACAGGTTTCTTCTTGCCATGAAGAAATGATCAATTTAATTAATGCCTTTTAGCTCATTTTAAAGTCCAAGGCTATCTGGTGGAGGGGGGGGGCGGGGGTCCAGGAGGATCTCTTGGCCTCCACATTTGCATGTGAAATCCCAGTGTCCTTGAAAGACACTGACAGAAAACTGTCAGGGTGGAGGCTGAGGCTAGGAACAGGCAGAACTCCAGTACAGAGGCCCTGCCCCCGTCCTGCTCTCTGTCCTTACCCTCAGTTCAAGGTGGGAGGCTGGCTAATCAATTATATCCTTGGTTCTTTGTCAAACTCCCCAGGTGATGTTGTCCTTCCCTGATAACTCTTTTCTCTTCCTGACATTCCCTTTCCATTTGCTTTGTGTTTTTTGTTTGTTTGTTTGTTCATTTTATTTGGGTTGGCGTTTTCCTTGAAGGGCAGTGAAGTTACTGAGGGGAAAAAAATCCAACAGAAGACTTAATACATCGACTAAATTAGGTCATGTAGGGAAAACAAAAACATAGCCAGGTGCTGGTGGTTCACTCTTGTAATCCTAGCTACTAAGGAAGATGAGATCTGATGATCATGGTTCCAAGCCAGCCCAAGTAAGAAAGTCCATGAGACTCTGTGAGACTCTCATCTCCAGTCAACCACCAGAAAACCAGAGGTGGCACTGTGGCACAAGTGGTAGAATGATCATTGAGCTGAAGAGCTGAGGGACAACATTCAGGCCCAGATTTCAAGCCTCATGACCACTACCACTACCACACCACCACCACCACCACCACCACCAAAAAGTTTACAAAAGAAAAAACAAGAACAACAAAATCATATTAGTTCCTTCCATGGAAGTTTTTCCTTTGCTTCCTCTAGTATTCAGCTAACTATGACCCATGGACAGATGAAAAGTGGGATTTTAAAACTTGATATATCTCGGTTTCATCCAACAAGTAGGTGGGTCTGCCTATTGTTTATATGTGTTTAGATTATCTGAATGGACTTTTGGCTTTAGTATATGCTGGAATGTCCTTGTAAAGTTACAAGGAATCTTTGTTTGATATAGGACTTTATCATCCTAAATAATGTTCTTGTCCATTATGAAGCATAAAAGAAATGAAAGTGAGTCACATCTGTACTTAGCTTTGAAACGTATTAGGTGATAGATCTTTAATCCTCCAGCTTACTCTACTTGTGGAGATTCTCTGTTGCCTTCTAAATATCAAGGACATTCAGATCCCAATTCATTAGGAGCTCTGGCAAAGCTGCTCTGCATTATCTCATAGACCCTTTGCCAGCTAATGAAGGAAAAGAGGAAAAACCACCAATTTTAAGGTGACTGTGGCCTATGAGCCAATCCACAATAAGCCAGTAACATGGACAGAAATAGATGCCAGGTCATCTGCCCCCCAAAATCTACTAGGTTACTAATTGGGATTTCTGGTCTCCCACCATTAAGAATACGCGCAAGACTCTCTTAAATAAGGGTACATGTCTCTGGAAGGGCAGCATCTTCAGCTGGGGTCAGAGTGAATGTTAATAGTGAATTAAAGATAAAATCAAATGGCAAAAAGTACACTCAGGAAAAGTGGGGGAAAGAACATGAGGAAGATAGAGATGGGGTAGGTAGGGAGGTGGTAGAGGCTCTGAAGATGAAACCAAACGTCATTCAGAGGCTACAGGATATACAACATGATTCATCGTGTTCCTCTTTCTATCTCATATATTCCAAACAACCTGTGAAAGATGCTAGGAATTCTTTCAGGACTCCGTTAAGACTACAGGTATTTTGACCCAATGTGGTTCTTCAACTTTCACCTTTTTTCCTAGGTAGCAGGTATCAAAGGTATATTCCTGGCAAACAAGAAGGTGGATGACCAGGTGAAGACATACATCACTTACAACAAAGGCAGGGATTGGCGCCTACTGCAAGCTCCAGATGTGGACCTGAGAGGAAACCCAGTGCACTGCCTGCTGGTCAGTCTCCAAGCCCCATGCAGACTCAGTTCACAGGGCAGGCTGCTCCCCCAAGCATGGTACCTCAAGGGTTTTCTCAGCACCAGCCCAAGACTCACAAGAGGTCTTGGGAGTTGGGCTGCTACTACAAAGCAATTTTCTACAATTGCTAGAATACTGGTCTATGGGTTCAGATTGTCCCACACATATAACTCATTTGAACTGTACAGCATTTACATGTACTCAATAAATGCCTGCGCAATTCAACTAAGAATATCCAGTGAGCTCTAACTCATAGTAAGATATAGAAGAAATAAAATCTCAAGCAAAATTTGGCCTGGTGGTGTGTACCTGTAATCCCAGCTGCTTTTCAGCTAGAGATGAGAAGATTAAAGTTCAAAGCCAGCCTAGGCAAAAATATTAGTGAGATACTATCAGCAAGACAGAAGTGATAGATCAGTGAATGGATAATACTTTAAGGATAGCCCTGCCTGGATAAAAACCACAAGACCCAATCTGAAAAATAGACTAAAGGCAGAAAAGATTAGAGACCTCACTCTAGTGGTAGAACTCTTCAGTACTAAAGCGAAGGATACAGACTGGGACAGATGGAGCCCTTACCATTTTGCATATTAAACTAACTCCAATATTTTGTTTTGTTAATTTTTCTCCTTTAAAATATCCTTTGGGTATTAGGAAGATCAGAGACAAAGGGGAGCCTAATGCTAGAAACAGCTTGTAGTATCAAGATTATAGCATGAAGAGTTGGTTTTTCCTCCCTTAAACCTTACCCATGACTTTATCTTATTTTCTTAACTTAGTCTCCTATTTTCTCATTTCTATCATTATTTTTATTAATTGCATAGAATATGTATTGATGAATCCCCAAGCTATTTTAATTTTGTGTGTGTGTATGTGTGTGTGTGAACTCTGGGCCTGGGTGCTGCCCCTCAGCTCTTCAGCTCAAGGTTAGTGCTCAACCACTTGAGCCACAGCACCATTTCCTGCTTTTTTTCTGCTTATGTGGTGCTGAGGAATGCAACCCAGGGTCTCATGCATGCAAGGCAACCACTCTACCACTGAGCCAACTTCCCAGCCCCCTCCAAGCTCTTTTTAAAATGCACAATCAGGATACTTAAGTCCTTACATAAAGATCATAGACTGAAGAATTTCAGTAATATCTTAAAATATTTCAGGTGAGATTCAAGCAAAACTATAAACAGGAACAAAATACATATATATATGTATTCTGTGTATGTGTATATATATATATATACACACACACACACATATATATATATATAGAAATAAAACTGTGTGTGTGTGTGTGTGTGTGTGTGTGTGTGTATACACAGAGAGACAAATCAGTTGAAGAAGCAAGTGGGGAGTAGAGGGCCTAGGTTATTTCACTGTGCTTTCCTTCTTCACTTCTTTCCGTGATGGTCAAGGGCTGACATGGTGGTGGTGGTAGAGTGTTCTTATTCTGTTGGGGGAAAAAAAAGGCCTGGGCAGCTTCTTAAATCCATCCATGAGGACAAGGAATATGACTACAGATGATATTAGGAAGGAAAGGACCATGGACTGATGTTCAGGACAACTCAGAATGTGTAATACTAGCTATGTCAAGTGGACTTGACCTATGCCTCAAAACTGAGTCTAAAGCTCATCGTCCCAAATCTTACTGTTTCTGTAAGCTGAGCGCCGTGAAGTTCTATTTCTAGTAGGGCAAGAGGATGGCAGATTCAGGAGTTCCCTTGAGTGAAACAATTTTCTTCTTTATCGTTATAGCCTTTCTGTTCCTTACACCTGCACTTGCAGCTCTCTGAAAATCCATATTCCTCAGGACGAATCTCCAGCAAGGAGACAGCCCCAGGACTTGTGGTGGCCACAGGTAAGGAAAATATCTCCTGGGCTTCTCGCTCACAGAGCACCTCTAGAATAAATTTGCCACTTATTTTTGGAACAAGCACTAGTTTGGGTTTTGCATGGAAACTATGGGAATATCTCTCCAGAAAAACATTCTAGAATCTAGAATGCAAACAGTTGTGGATAACTAAGGTTAACAACCTCTTCCCCAGTCACAGAACAGATCCTTAGGTTTGTTCTGCAAGAGGCCAGAGATTTCTGTCAGAATGAACTTACTGGTCAGAGAGATTTGAAAAAAAAAAAAAAAAGAATTCTCACTTTAAGAAAACATGGTATATGAACTTCCCAGCTTCCAAATATCAGTTGGGGCAGTTTTCTCTTTACACAGAAGATACTTTACAAAGAGTTTCACCCTAGAGCTGTTTTTAATCAGGAGGTCTCTGGTGCATGTAAAGGTTTGTTTACACATGATTAAGCACTTGGCTGAAAGCCTGGGGGAAAGGCCAGAAAAGCTTAAGGTTGCATTGTTGGAACCACTGTCCACTGAACATCAATCAGAAGTGAAGACAAAGCAACCCAGATGAAAATGAAAGTCTGGGGGAATGTGGTCTCATTAGCATGCACCTGATTTGCATATACCTTTTCAGGAATGCATTGACAGCATCAGGCTAGGCAGGCTTCTAATCTTAGAAGTTAGAGCTCTGGTGTTAGGCAGCTTTCTCTTGATGAAAGCAGATATATTCACAGTGGCTTTCTGAGGAGGTACATTCAGATTCTTTCATCAACTTTAAGCTCTGGGTCTTTTATACATGGCTTTCTTCTCTAAGTGTCTACTCCACCAGCAGTGACCAACTGTTTTATTCAGATGGTCAGTGAACAGAGCCTGCTGGTATTTTCTTTTTCTAACTCAAGGCTACCACTTCGAGCCACAGCACCATTTCTGGCTTTTTCTGTGATTAATTGGAGATGAGGGTCTTCTGCCCAGGCTGGTTTTGAATCATGATCCTCAGTTCTCAGCCTCCTGAGTAGCTAGGATTATAGGTGTGAGCCAACAGCACCCAGCTTCTTTTTTTTTAATTAAAAGAATTACTCTCTTTAAGTAGTTGTACAAAGGAGTTGCAATCTAACGGAATTTATGCATACACTACATCTTGATCAATGTCACCGCTTTTAACTTTCTTATCCATCCTTCCTCTCCTCATCCCTTCCTTCACTCTTCTTAGTTTTGTAGGATATATATTGAATTCTTGTTTGTATTTCCCCCCTCTGGGTGGTATCTTGATCAAGAAGAGTCAATCATGAATTGCATGACTGCTGTCAGGCACCAAGGACAGTGATAACTCAGGGCAGGATCTGTTGCTGTGCTCCTAGCTTGGGCGTGATCCTATTCTCCACCATCAGTGCGAGTTGGCTTTTCCAACTCAGGGGCTGTTGTTACCCTTGCCTTTAGTCCAGGCCTACAGGAAACCAGGGCTGGAGCAGAAACTCTGCTGCAAAACTTCTCAGGAGTACAATTTAACATGATTGGAATGCCTGAAAGGTAGCCAAATATTGTTCAATGTAGTCTAAGCACCTTGGACTTTAATATTTTCATTGGAAAGGTGGGAATAATAGAACTAACATAGTAGAATTGCAGGGCTAAATGAAGCAATGAATTTCAAATACTTAAAACCATACTCAGGATACACTAAATGTCCAGGACATGCTATCTGTCATCATCATTACTATCATAGACATTCAAGCTGCTCTTTTTATATCTGAAGACTATAATTTGTCCATCTCTTTCTATAGCACCATTAATCATACACATATATCATGGATGCAGTGAAACTCAAAAACCTATGGTTCTTGTTTTCTAAGCTGAGCTCTAACACTTACAAGGGTTGTAAATTTGACTTAGTTTTACCTTCTTGGTTTCATTTTTCTCATCTGTAACAAAGAATGTTTTCTACCTTGCAAGAATGTTGCAACAACTTGAGGTCAAGTAATCTATCTAAAAGATTGTAGAGTTAGGCATGGATGGTGCACACCTGTAATCCCAGCACAAGGAAGGCAGAGGGAGGAGAACTGTAAATTCAAGGCTAGTCTGAGCTACATAGGGAGACCTTGCTTTAAAAAGCAAACCAACCAGTTAAACAAAAATAAATGTGAACAGAGTGCCGAGAGTTTAGTTATGTGGGAAGAGTGGTAGTTGCTATTACCTGTGAATAGTCTACTTTTAACTCTTCTTTGAGTAACTGGCATGGGATAATAGTGACTTATTTTTTCTTTGTTCTTGTTTATTAAATTTGACTAACTTCTTTTTTTCTCCCTTAAGTGACATCCAGGGCTTCTTGCTAGCCTTGAGCATTTCTTTGGGAGCTGATGAGCTCCTCACGAAAAGCCAGAGTTAAATCATTGCTCAGGCTTCCTCATGCCCAGCTTTGCTTCTGTCTGTGTAGTCTCCCTGGGAGATTATTTGCCTCCAGGAAAATAATTGGCATCGAGTGGCTTGTGTCTCCAGGAACCTTTCCACATTTATGTCCCCACCAATTGCAGGAAGGCCCTGGGACCTTCACCTTTCCACTCTCCCTGCTTATACCCTCTTCCCATCTTGCATGGAGAAGTGGTGACAGAAATGCCAGGCAGGTGAATCAATGCCTTGATTCATTCCCACCTCTTGCTGGGGCTCTCTCAGATGCAGAAGGAATTCATATCTATAGAGTTTTGCATCTCCTATTAGCAAGCAAGAACACTAGGGCTCTCAGCATCCCAAACACTGGTCCCTAATTAGTACTGAAGACCTACCATGGTCAAGAAGCCTGAAAGTATGCGTTCTTCTCCTTCCCCTGTTGGCACAGCAGCCCCGAGTTGCAGATACAACATGCAGCCACAGTCTCCTTCAGTTTACTGATGAAGGGATGCGTGGGAAAGGATGGTGCTTATTCCTATAACCAGCCCTCCAGATCCGTCTCCAGGACTTAAATGTGCTAGTTCCACAGCTAACCCATCCCCTGCTCTGCATGCTATACATGCTGAATATTTACATGTTTCCTTTATTCGGCACATCTTCCATCTGTAGCTGGCTGTGCACCACAGAGGGTCTTCCACCCCTTAGTCCTCAAAATGGGGTAGCCAAATGGGTAGCTTTTCTAGCTTTCTGGCATGCGTGATGAGAGGCATCTCTAATCTACAGATTTCAAAATTCTTTCCATTCCCGCCCCTCTCATGCTTAAAGAGTGGAGAAGGGAAGATAGCATGGGGAGAAAACAGAGAATAGAATGTAAATCTGCTCCAAAGCTCCCAGTACCTCCCTCATTTGCCTGTTAAGTTGTTGGCGAGAGAAGCTCCCTATTCTACTGCCGTTCACTGCACTTTTCTTCTGCCTTGCCACCATGGTAACCCCAGCTACACCTCCTTCTTTCAGCAAGTTCCGCAGCCACTCTCGCAGAGCCTCATCACTTCAGCTTTAACCATTGAGACTCTGTCCTCAAAGCTGCTTCTCTGCCATCATCACCCAGACTCTTCCTGTAAGAGTTTGCCCACAGAGCTGCTTAGGGACTGAACATGGCCAAAGTCCAAGTCCTGCTTTGTAGATCTGTTATTCCTCTGTCGAACAGCCAACATTCTGGTCCTTGTTACTAACAGTATGCCATGCAGGGAACCCATCAATGGATGGGAGGTACTCTCAAAAGTTGACTTCATTATGAGCCTGGGAGTCTTTCTTCTTCCAAAATCAGTGTGGTGAAAGAGAGGCTGAAAATGTTGTGAAAACCAACTTCTAAGAAGGATAAAATAATCTGGGCACTGGTAGCTCACACGTGTAATCGTAATTCCTCAGGAGGCTGAGATCTGAGGATCTAAATTTGAGGATCTAAATTTGAAGCCAGCCTGGGCAGAGAAGCTCAAGAGACTCTAATCTCCAATGAACTGGCAAAGATATGGTAGATGAAAGGGGGGACTCAAGTGATAGAATACCAGCCTTGAGGTTTGAAAAAGCCAAGTGAGAGTTCCAGGTCCTAAGTTCAAGCCCTGGTACTGGCACCAAAGCAATAAGAAAGGAAAAAATAAAAACTAAAGAAGAAAGGTAAAACATGTTGGAACAGAGCTATAAATCTGAAGAAACCATGCCAGGAATTGCAGCCTAAGGTAGTTGTACTCATCATTCTGTATTCTGTGGAAAGCACAGATGGCTTCCAGATTCTTCTTAGCACAGCGTTCCCAGCAGTTACCACACCACAGCTCTAGTTGAGATCTTCTGCCCCATCCTTCTTTACTTCCTCTACTTGCCTTTGGAGAGCTGCATTCCACATTCCAGAGATATCTAAAGAGAGGGTCACCAAGCCTCTCTGTGCTTCAATCATACATACTTCCTGAGCCTTGAGCCCTGGGGTTATTTTTGGAAGCCTGAGTGTCAAAACAAGTTGGCTAGCTGTGTGCTCCCTGATGCTGACGGGAACCTGACAGGCTGTAGCCAGGCTTTAATTTCTCATTTTGAAGTATTAAATGTCAGAAGCTCAATTAACATTTTCATTATTGCATTTTTATTGTGCTCTTGTTTAGGCTACAGATGTGTGGGAGCTAACATTCCCTTCTTGCTGTTTCTAAAGAAGAAATATCAGTCAGTATGATAAATTCTTACATGTTTAGGGCATTTTCCTGGTTTGCAATATGTCCCCAGTTGCACATCAACATCAGAATATTATTCAATCCTTTATTTATTCAAACACTCTAGGCACAATAATTTATTGAGCTCTACTAATTTGGGGCCTTGTTCTAGGCTCTGAGGTAGCTACTGTCCATTGGTAAAGCTTGGACAATGTAGATGGATAAGGAACTCTCTTCTTGGAATATAATTGTGATTATATGGAAGGGGATCATGAAGAAGAACAGAAAGAAGAATGGGAAGGAATGGGTGTGGATGTAAACCACAGTAAATGTTGTCATCTGTTATCGCAGTATGACTTCTTTTCTCGTGCTGGTGGTCTCTGCAGAGTGTGATTATCTTGTTCTGGGGAATCTGTAATTCAGGCTGTGTAGTCTGTACCACAGGTTTCCTTATCCAGCTGACATTCTAGAGATAGCCTAACAAAGTCAGATGGAAACCTACATATTCACAAACATCAGTTTTTCTCAGACCAAAGCTGCACTTGAGGACTAAGGAGCCCTCTGTCCTGCTTCAACACACGTATTTATTCTTCATGGGACACAAATCCAAGGCCATTTACAACAGTACTGGCGTAGACATACAGAGTGAATAATTCAACAGACCCACGCTAATTGATATTCACTTTCAAGTCTTGCCATTTAAAGGTGCATTTCTGTCATATCATTTACTCTTTCCCTATATTGGTTTTTGCTCTGCCTGCAAGGCTTGTGATACAGCACCAAGAAAGAGAAGCACAAGTGGAAAAGAGGGGCTGGGCTGGGAGAGATGAGGGAAGACCAGGAAAGGAGTGATACCAACCAAGACCCATTGTACTTATGAACAGACATGTTGAATACTCACCTGTTTGTTCAACTACTTAAAGATAATAAAAAGTCAGGCCCTAGTGACTCACAGCTGTAATCCTAGCCACTCAGGAGGCTGAGATCTGAAGATCATGGTTGAAATCCAGCCTGGGCAGGGAAGTCCATGAGACTCTTATATCCAATTAACCACCAGAAAACTCAGAAGTGGAGCTCAAATGATAGAACACTAGCCTTGAGCTGAAGAACTGAGGGATGGCACCCAGGCCCAGAGTGCAAGACCCACAACCTACAAAAATAGATAATAAAAAAGAAGTGATTGCCAGAGAAAAACCAATGGAAAAAGGAAAGAGGAAAGAACTAGATGCAGTACATTAGCTGTCTTTGATTCTGGTACCCTGCGTTTTATATTGACATTATTCTGATTTGAGGAAGGAAGGGGAATAACAAAATGCTGAAACAAAGACACAGGATAACCCATTGCCACAATATTCACAAGATACTATGTAGGAAATGAACTATACCACTTTGGGGGAGGGGTGGAATGGGAGAGGTAAGGGATAGTGGGAGACAAACAAGGGAATGGGTAACAATGTTCAACAGGAAATGTACTCATTACCTTACTAATGTAACCATACCCACTCTGTAGAACATCTTTACAATAAAATGAAACAAAAAAGATAAAAAAAAGAGAAGCATAAATCAATGATCACTATTTCTTGGGAAACTTTTGCTCTCTGCCGCCCCTCCACACACCCCAAGGACATTTCATTTGACAGTATTTCATTTGCTTGTATTTCAGGCAATGTTGGCCCGGAGCTCTCATACACTGATATTGGTGTGTTCATCTCCTCAGATGGAGGCAACACCTGGAGACAGGTAACTGGGGTGATTCAGGGAGAGGGAAGAGACATTTAGAGTTAAATTCAGCCAGCATCTCCCCTTCCAGCAGTTTCTCAGGCATTTTATGACTGTTTTTATTTTGTCAACCTTAGATGCCAGTTGTAAAAGGCAGTAAGGTAAGAGCACTGGGCAAGAAATAGAAAGAACTGGAATTTTCCCTTCTGGTTCCTTGTTTCTCTCAAGAGTAGGTATGTAACAGCTATTTGATACTAAATACTGTGCCAGTTCCTAGGGATATGACTAAATATTTTTTTCTGGCATTAATATGCCAAGAGATCTTGGTCAGCCAGCCTCTTTACCCTTCTGAATCTGTTTCTACCAAGTGAAAGAATTAGAATGCTAAAATTGGCAAAGGCTTAAAAGTCAATGGTGGTTCAAGAATTATGTGGAATTAGCTCTGAGAAAGTAGTAGAGAGCTAATAGATACATGACTACGTGAAAAACGAATTCAGTGCTGCAAACATTCAGTGCTTTCCAGCATAACTTTCAATAATGATGAAAGTTTTCTTTATCTATGCTCTCTCAGCTACTGGGCACTTGATATATGGCTAGTATGACAGAGTCACTGCACTCTTTTATCTATTTTAATTAATTTAAAGGTAAGTAGCCTCGTGGAGCTACTATACGGCACAACATGAATTTTCTTAATGTCAGTGAGGTGCCAGGCACAAGCCTCAGCAGTTGGAGTTCTTTTCCTCAAGGAACTCAAAAGCAAATAGGGGAAGCGGGCACAAATAATGATCTATCTATTAGGGTGAATGTTACTTTGGTGGTATTATTATCATGGATAGAAAAGACAAGAGTTGATTCTCCTGGGGAAATTGAGAATGACTTCATAATAAGAGGTGATATTTTACAAAGCCTTAAAGGTGAAGTTTCCATCTGGGAAAGACAAGGGAAGGGAACTGAATGTCTTGATGCTGTGGGTAAAACCACCGTCTGCAATCTGGTTGGACAGGTTTCTCTGTGAATGTCTTTTAGTCATCATCATGACCCAAGATCATCGGTATTGTCATTACAGTCACTCCAGTGTCAGTGCTTTCACCACTACTATGCTGAAAAAAATTACCAAGCACCTGATAGATGTGGTATTGTAAGGGCATACTGCCACAATACTTTGTTTCCTACCCTGAAGGCCATAATCAGGTGGAGGAGGAACACATGTAGATAAAATCATACCTTTGAAGTATAAAAAAAAGAAACAGTATATAACAACAACAACAAGCAAAAAAAAAAAAAAACCTTGCAAATACCAAAAGAGAGAGGAGACCAGAATGCAAATTAATCTAGGACAAAATTCCCATCAGGCAGATCATTTCCCCTGTACTTAAAGGAATAGCTTACCTGGCCCATTGGCCACTGCAGCATTCCTTTCTCTGGGTTTTGACTGATTTTCTTACCCCAGGCTTCGATCCTCTATCTCCTTCATGTGGCTTGTCATCTAGCTATCCTTTAACCTCAGAAAGAAAACCAAGCATTCTACACTCACAGTCTCTGTTCAGGTCTGAAATGAAGTAAGTCATTCCCTTAGATCCTTTGTATGTTAGGCCTTTCCTTAAAAGATAAATGTAAAGAAGGAAAATAATGGAGAGTTTTAGGAGAGGAGTAAAGAATTTTAAGGAGAGGGGAAAGGTTTTTAGGACGGAGAAACTATTGTTTTCTCTGTAGCATTGATTGGAATATGAATATAGGTGGCTTCATTTCTACTGCTCATTCTGCTTTTAGATCTACCTGTCCCTCCTCACCTACTCCTATCCCTGTTCACCTAAATCATTACCTCAACTTCTTCAACTAGTCTGTGAGGGCCATGGCTAATGTTAAGTACTGGAAGAAGTCTTTAAGCCTGTGTTTCTCTAGACACGCTGAAGCTGAGGTTAGTTCTAGAGGAAATCATTTTTTTTCCTCCTGATTCAAGCTGGAGACATATATGGTAGGAACACTGAGCTATTCATGCTTAGCAAATGGCTGTGAATAGAATGGATGATTGGATCACTAAATGAGTGGGTGAGTGAGTGAACTGGTAGATAGATTGATAGCTTATGGACAAGTAGTTGAATCAAAGGATGAATAGCTAAAACCTTGGAAGTATAATGGACATTTATAATAAGAGCTCAAAGGTACCAAAGCTAGGCCTCCATCCAATCTTCAAGGGAGCCAGGGAAAGAGTAACTAAGTCTAATAACTCAATTATCTTAGGGTCTAGTGGAATTGTCTTTTTAAAGCTCCTTGGTAAATTATAAACACTGTGAGACATACATCAGTTACAAACTAGCAAGTCTATGCATAGCTGAGGAAGAAAAGAGGACTTAGCTGTAATTTATGAACATGAAAAGATTGGGGTGTATTCATTTTGTCATAATTTCCTTTGGGTTACATAGTTGAGCAAATCCCATATTCCCTCATCCTTGTGTAGTGCACTGGTTCACTGGACTAGTGGAGAAAATGCCAGAAATTCCACTTGGCTGACCCATGGAAATTTATTTCTTCTCTGTAAAGTCAGATTTTTTCACCTATAACTGGGGATAATGTTCACCAAACAACCTGATAGACTTCTAGGAAGACCTAGACTCTAGATGCAATGATGTATTGGAAAGATTGTCAACTGTTAAGCTCAGTGCAAATGGACGGTGTCACTATGATTGCTATTGTTGTTGTTATTCCAGATCTTTGATGAAGAGTACAATGTCTGGTTCCTGGACTGGGGTGGCACCCTTGTGGCCATGAAACACACACCTCTGCCAGTCAGGCATTTGTGGTAAGGACAATTTCCTACCCTACTAATGAGCAGTTTAGGTTCTTTGTTTATTTTGCTTTTTTGTTATTTTTCATGGTTTTGTTCCTTTTTCTCTGTGTCCTTATCCATTATCCATTAGCCCATCTGTTGAATGTGCCTTACATCATCTAGTTCTTCTGTGGCAATAGTAGGACAGATAATTGAGATGGAGGAGTGTGATGAATGGCATGAGATGTTGGGAATTGGTGGAGAACAGAGCACCCATGAGTTAAAGCAGCTAAGTTTAGGAATCCAGAATAGAAGAGATGGAAATGGCTACAAAGGGATAATTGGGTTCATGGAACAGAGCTAAACATTAGCTCTAGATAAGTTCAACATGTGCAAAATAGTCCACCAAAGACAACTATTCCATTAGATACAGTCAACTGCAGGGATGTCTGGTCTGACACATTAGGTTGGTATTGCAGGCATGGTGGTCTTAGTGCTTCAAGACAGTGAGTACAAGGAGGTAAAAACAGACTTCTACTCCTGTGGTACCCTGGTAAAATCCTTATTCATGGTGAAAGAATGTACAGACCAAAGAGAAAAAACAAAGAGAGAAAAGCTCAGGTGACAATGGTTTCACGGCTCCTGAGGGAAGGGGCGCTCCATGGCATTATCTTCTATAATCAGTTTGAGTCACTAATGGAGTAAGGACTCAGCAGAATAAAAACATCATGAAGTGGTTTGGGACAGAGTAGGTTTAAAATAAGAGGTGGGGTTGAAAGTGAGATTGCCATCAATTTATAAGTGAATGAATTACTGAATGAATGATAAGAAATGCAATGGAAACAGGATAGATGATTGCTCTCAAAAAAAAGGTAAATGTTTGATTGTAACTGGGAGTATACACACAGGACCTTTAATGAGATAAAGAGCAGAGTGAGAATATAACTCACTTGTGCTTGTAATGATGGTTGGTGTCATGTGTTTTATGTTTTGGGCAGGTGGTAGAGGATTCATATGTACTTATATCCTGAGGGGAAATAATTTTAGACTTCAGACTCAGCAAAGGGAATATTTGGAAGTAGAGAAATACAGTAACTAGAGTACAGTTGATGGGATTCTCCATGAGCAGAATGTTGGATCTTGGCTGCTGACTGACCCTTAGTTTGGAGATGTCAGTGCATTTAGAGTCTTAAGGGAGCATTAGACCATCATCAAGAACAAGCTTAGGATTCTCTACTACCTAATCCAAACTTTATCCCCTTGCCAAAGACTTAAGTTTGACTGTTTTTGTTTACATTGGAGAAATTGTTATTTTTATGTTTTAAAACACTCAAATATTGGTAGTTCCTTAAAGCTCAGCCTGACATAAAGTGAAATCTTTATACCTAATACTCTCTATAATTTTACAGAAGGATTATAAAAATAAATTTTAAAATAATACATGGAGTCTCTCATCCTATGTGCCTAGGGGTGAGTTTATGGAGATTCCTTCCCTTCCATTATTTATTATCCATTTAGCACTATTTACATTTTCAGGCAGTATCTAAAGAAAAATTGTTTGATACAAGAAGTTAGCATTTATCAAATTCCAGGGACTGTTCTAAACTGCTTACATGAATTATTTCATTTCATTTAATTCTGTATAGATGGGTCCTTTATTTGAATTGCTCATCTATAATGGCATTGCAATATAACCACATTAAATACCTTGCTCAAAGCTGCACAGCTTGAGCCTTTGGCACCAGGTTGAGTGCTCCTCTGTTTTAACTACTAATATCCTAAATTCTGAAAGGATATGGATCTTGCCTTTTAGAATATAACAGTCAAAATAAGCTTAGATGGCCCATTTATCACCAGAAAGTGAAAACGATGTCTGCTGCAGTATGCTGGCTTGTGTATAGTAACACATACAATAGGAAGAGAGTTTCTACAGCAGGTGGTACATGGACTGAGTTTTAAAGGTAGGAGGCCATGAGCTTGAGGCAGGAGTTGTGGGAGCAAGCTAGAGAAAGCAAAAACCCTAACCCAAATCCAGGAAAATACAGGCCATATTCATCAGACCATAGGGCTGAGAACTGAAATGGTAGTTTAAGAGATGCAAGTTGCTCTGTTAGATATTTTCTTCCATTATCAAGATCCATTTTTCTGTGGAGTAAAGACCTACAACTGAGGACTCATACTGGTGGAGAAAAAGGGAATTGAGTCTTGAGATGATTTTGATTTTTGACAAGAAGGACAATGTTTCTTAGTCTCATTTATAATTGTTTTTGGAATCTCCACCTTGCTCTCAGTTAGAGAATTGATATACACAGTGTACACAAATGTAGCTGGACAAGTTTCTTTCCCTTAAGTTCTGAGAGAAGACAGAAATAACACTGACTTCTATCTGACCACCACCCAGCAGCTATCTTTTCTTGATTGTGCTAGGAGCCTTATACGAACTTTAATTATTGACATTTTTAGAGCTTTCTACAGAAATGTTTCCTTGTGTTAAGGAAAGGAAGCCTTTGTTGCTTCCTTTTGGTGGCAAAAGGAGAGCATGCTGGTTGTTAAAGAGGTGGAACTGAGGTACCAGAGAAAACTGGGGCTCTGGCAATTCTTCACTAGCGTTTTTACATCTGACCCCTCAGCCTGAGCTGTAGTGTCTCTCTTTCCAGAGACGTGCTTACTTTCAATAAGAGCACTTGCCTGGAAAATCATGGAAGGTAAACTTATCCGGTGGTGAACTTGTTTATGATTTACCAAGTGATAGGCAAGAAGGACTAAACCATGCCTTCGCAAAGCCATTGATAAACAATATGAATTTTCTCTTGTTCCACGTAATACCTTTTTCCATAAATGATGAACAATAATGCATTATATAAACCAACAATTTGGGAATTTGAATGTAATCTCTATAAAATGATTAAAATGTAAGATGATAGATAAGCGTCTAATTATTTATTAATCACTACCCAATGTGTACACAAATCAGACATCACATTGTACTTCTCATATTGTACAAACATTGTCAGTCAAAAATAATTTTAAATTTGTTAACTATCATTTTAGAGCTCAGAATACCTGCATCCTCATTGAATTTCCTCCATTTATTTGTCTACACTAAATCACAAAAGTATTACAGTAGTAAAGATTGCATAGTAAAGATGATTTAAACCAAGCTTTTGAGATAGCATTATCTCTATTTCAAGGAAATTGACACTGCCACCTGTCACCAATGCTACAAATGTTTTTCTGGACTCAGTAACATGGTTTTTCTTTACTTGCCTTATCTATCTCTGCCATTCTCCCAAACAATTCCTGTAAATGGTTAAATGCCAGCTATTGAGGATGCATATTAGAAACCAATTCATTCAAGACTGTCCTTTGTGTTTCTCTTTTAGAAGCTAAGTGAGTGTTTTGTAAGGGCTTGACCACACCATTATCATCAACGTTTTCTTATGAAATGGTTGACTGATTTTGTCTTCTGCTTATGAAATGCAAGCTTCTAAAACTCAGAGTGTTTTCATCACTGGTGGCTTCTAATTAAGTCACAAACTTCAAGGCAAACAAATAGCTGATCTCTAAAGAAAGAAAGGTTAAATAATCTGTTCACTGTTACTTTCTGCTATAGATCTCAGACTGACTTTATTTTATTTACACACACATCTTAATGCATGGGAAAAGGACGCTAGCTTACTTAGTCTCTCACCAAGGGTATAATGGATCTCAGACTTAAATAATAGATACATTGCTTTTCAGAGAAAATAGGAGTCATAATTGAAAAGCTAGGGAAACTTTAGCTAGTCTAACAAGGCATGCTGTTTGCTACAAATTGAAATAATAGGTAGCTAGATAGGCATGAAAACAAAACAGCATACAAATGAACCTATCCATTTGTGACCAGTACATTTAGATACATAAAGATTAGAACCTAAGTGCTATTGCAGGTAAGCTCTTTCATCCAGGGTTACTTTTGTACCTTTGAAGCATTAGAGGGACCTGGACAGTAGAGCCCCACCAAATACAGTGCTTTAATGAAAAATCACAATAGACAGGGTAGTTAATGGGGGGGGGAGGGATCATCGGGTACTGGGATGTGACTGTGTACATAGTCCTGACAAAGCTGTTCTTATCTCCCTTTCAATGGGATATTCTTGGAAACAGAAAGAAAAATATCACCTGGCATTTTGTGTTCCTGTGTTCATCTATAAATGGCTGTGGGCACTAGCATTTTGTTTTGTTCAGGAAGGAAAATATCCCCATGAAAACAATGCTTATCTCTGACCAATGCTTATCTCTGAGGAGGGAAAAGAGCATGTGGTACGCTGAAGAATTTCCAAGAGGTAATATGCCACCATCTCATGCATGTGGATTAAAATAAAAGGGGATAGAGGAAGATACATTGGTCTAAAAGACCATTATAACTACTTTTGTGCTTTTGTACTGTGAGAAGGACTTCAGTGGTTCTTACAGTATTCTGTTCATTTTAGTTTCTCTCATGTGAATCTTAGGAATTTACAAACTCTTGGAACACAAAAGAGTCCTAGAGGTCATGAAATCTGCTATAATAAATAATTTTGTCATGTCTCAAAAGGTCACAAACAAAGCATCACCTGACAAATGCTCAAGACAGTGATTTCTGCTCATGTATGAGGGCTTAATCATCATTGTTGGTCCACAATGATCATCCATGTATAGTTTATGCCTATTGACTTTTATTCTACCAACAGATCTAACACAGAGTAATCTGCTCTAGAATTACATAGGATTTTAGGCTGGTGTAGATGGAAAGGTCCTCAAAACATTTCTTTGTCTATCTTTTCTACATTCTGGAGAATGATTAAACATGCAATGTAAGCAGATTCTATTCATTTGTTCTTTTATGTTGTATGTCTGTTAAATACGTGCTATTTATCAGGTGGCTAGTATAGGGGTTTGTTCTGTTCTACTGAACAGAAGATAATCCTTGGCAGTACATCCTTGTGTGGAAATATTTGACTATTCTCTTTAGAAGAGTCACAAAAAATAGAAAGCATTATTCCTTTATCTGTATATTTTAAAATTGATAGTTTCATATATATGTATATAATTGTACTACCTCTAATTTCATTTGTTTACATCTTTTCAGTAGTAAGCAAATAGTGTGACTTTTTTATTATGCAGAAACAACCTTATTTAGAAAAACAGTTACAAGATAATGTGATTCAGCTCTTCATCTTCTTTTTCCAAAAAAGCTGTCTATAATTCATATAACCCATTTCTAGACCAATTTGTTGTTTTACCTTAAATCACACTGATTATCAGTGTAATATTTTTTCAAATGATTGAAATAGAACATAGTATTTAGGCTCTGGTGGAATGGTAATTTCCTTTCTTATGCATGTAATCTATGAGTACGTACTAGATTTGTAATGGCTTGATTAGTTGTCACGATCATACCATCTTAGAAAACAATAATTGACAGCTTCCAGTTCTTTCTCAGTGGAATTTATCATTTCATTAGTCTTCTCTTTTCATCAAGTATACAGCTTTTTTTCATTTCTTTTCAACTAAGATTTATGTTTAAGATGGTCCTACTTTGTAAGAGACTTAAATCCAAAATCCTCAATTGTGATCAGAAATCTTCATCCATCAATCCCAAAGTCTTCTTGACAACATCAAAATGGACAGTGCAGAAATCCTGCCATGAACCCAGGCAGAAACAGATAAAGCAAAACCTGCTTTTCTTGCAGTTTTCCATTTCCCTCTCAGCTGCTTAACTGCTCTCCCATATATTTTCCTTACTTTTCTTTTGCCAATGCACACTATATGCATTTCATCGCTAAAGCTTATTTATTTCTTTTCTGAAAGTATATATAAATTACTTCATTTATTTCTTACTCCACTACTATAACCTTTATCCAAGTCTGATCCCTTACTTGGTCTTTCATAATTAATTACCATGTTTGTGTCTGCCTTCCCAAACTCATCTCCTTGTATCCACTTTAAATCCTGACCATCATTCACCACAGGGAAGTAAAAGTTGTTTAAAGAAATCACATTTACGTTATTTCAACAGGAGAAAAAAATCCTTTATGATCTGGCTTCGGCTTTATTTTCTGTTTGGCTTGTTTTGTTTTGTTTCCTTTTCCCTAAGACAGAGTCATGGCCTCCTCTCTCTTTTCCCATAGAGCAGATTCATTTCACAGCAGTTCTTTCCCTCTGTAGTAGTTTTCCCTCAGATCTCTGCATTGCTCGGTCCTTACTATCATTCCTACCTCAGTTAAATACCACCTCTTCTGAGAGAACTTTCTTAAATTAATACTATAGCTTTTTGGTCACTAGCAAATCACTTTGTCATTACGATTCTTATTTCTAACTTATTTTTGTAGCAGTTTCTTGGTATATTCTCTACTCTCATCAAGTTATAAGTTCCATTGCAGCCTTACTACCCTTTTTTTGCTCTCTGAGGTATCCTTAGAAGTGAAACTACAGACATTGGCGATCCTACTGATTTCAATTTCATGATAGCCTTAATAAGGAATCTTACTTTCTTTGTCTTGGATATTAATTGGGTATTGGCCTAGAAGAAGAATGGGGAACCCTTGGTGATATCAATATAGATATCTCCAAAAAGTTTTAAGGTCTTAGTCATTATAAATGACAGGTCATCCAGACCCAAATTTCTAACAACTAATTTCTATTGCATGTATAGGATTTCTTTGAGGGAATTTTGTTTAGTTTTGTTATTAACTGTCTCAACTTGGCATAATGAAGTACTAAAATTTCCTGATCTCAGAGCAACCCCTGTGACACAGTCCTGGTCTTCTGGTGACTCGTTGACCAAACTCATCGCTACTCATCTGGAGATATGTCCATTTGCTTGTGCTTGTATATATCATCCTCAGATTTCAATTGTGTGAATTAATTAATTCTCTGTTCCAATTCCTTTTGTTCTGGCTTGTGTGTCTGCTCCTTCCATAGGGTTTATTTCATACATCAGGCCTTTAGTATTCTACATTGGGTTTAGCTTTGCCTTGGATCCTCTATCTTGATACAAGAAGGCTGATTACCTGTGAGGAGGGAGTGGGGGGTAACACTGCTGGAAAAGAAATGGATTCATCACTTTACTTACATAACTGTAACCCCTATGTCTATCACCTTTACAAAAAAATTAGATTAAATTATAAAAATAGAAGGCTGTAGTGGACCCTGATTGTCTGCTCCAGGGTGTCTTCTCCTCCTCATATGCACTAAAGGTGGCTGTCTTCTAATAACCACCATGGGGTGAAGCTCCTCTTCTGGTGGGATGTAGCTAACACTCACTGAAGTTTGCTCTGTTAATGATAACAATGAACCTTTATTAGGAAGGAAATTCTGAATGAGACAAAGAAAGAGGCTTTGAATTCAATCTTGACTTCTGTCTATAAACACAATAACCAGTCTGTCCAAAGTCACCCTAAAATAAAACAGAACCCATACACAAACCCTAAACAAATACTTCCTTATGCCTTGGACTTACAAGACAGAAGAACTGGCTAGTAGTCGTGATGTACTCTGAAAGAACTATGAATATTTTAGGCATCAATGAGGTTTAGGACAAGAGAAATAAAGTCCTTGCCTGACAATCTGACAATGGTCTTTCTTTTCTTTTCCTTTCTTTTCCTTTCCTTTCCTTTCCTTTCCTTTCCTTTCCTTTCCTTTCCTTTCCTTTCCTTCCTTCCTTCCTTCCTTCCTCCCTCCCTCCCTCCCTCCCTCCCTCCCTCTTTCTCTTTCTTTCTTTTTTCTTTCGTTCTTCTTTCCTTCCTTCCTTTCTTTCTTTTTCCTTCCTTCCCTCCTCATCCTCCATCTCCTCCTCCTCCTCTTCCTCCACTTCCTCCTCTTCCTCCTCTTTATCCTCCTTCTCTTCCTCCTCCTCTTCCTCTTCCTACTTCTTATTCTTAACTATGTTTTGTACCTCCTTCTCTTCCTCTCCCTCTTTTCCTCCTCCCCCTCCTCCCCCTCCTCCTCCTCTTCCCCCCCCCCTCCTTCTCTTCCTCCTCCTCCTTCTCTTCCTACTTCTTATTCTTAACTATGTTTTGTACCTTAGGTCTTTAAAGGATGAAATGACCATGCCTTTAAAATTGAAGATAGATGCTGATCATTTAGGCTTTTTTTTTGTCTTAGTCTTGAACTCTGAGCCTGGGCACTGTCCCTGAGTCCTTCAGCTCAAGGCTAGTGCTCTACCATTTGAGCCACAGTGCCACATCTGGTTTTCTGATGGTTAATTGGAGATACTAGTCCCAGAGACTTTCCTGCCCAGGCTGGCTTTAAACTGTGATCCTCATATCTCAGCCTTCTGAGTAGCTAGGATTACAGGCATTAACCATTGGTGCCCAGCCATGTAGGCTTAACCCTCAGAAATCAATGTCTTTCCTGTTTGCCAATAATGAGAAGAGCACAGCTGAAATTAGGAAAGAAACCCCTTTTGTAATAGCCCACAAAAAATAAAATACTTAGGATTTAACTTAACAAAAGAAGTAAAGGACCTCTATGATGAAAACTTTAAAAACCTGAAAAGAGAAATTAAAGGAGAACTAAGCAAGTAGAAAAACCTCCCATGCTCCTGGATTGGGAGGATTAACATTGTAAAAATGGCAATACTGCCAAAGGCGATCTACAAATTCAGTGCGATACCTATCAACATTCCCACTCATTCTTCAATGAAACACGCTTAAAATCTTTTATGACTGCTTTTCATTTCTGGACCTTGGTCTAGGTCTATTATTAAAACTAGTTTTCTGACAGACTGGTTAATTTTGCTTGGTCAAGGCTTTGATTTTTGTATTGCTTTTAATCTATATATTGGGAAACAGAATAAGACAGAGAAAACCCAAAGAATCAAGAGTCAAATAAGTGAGTAATGGAACATGAAGGTTAGCTATTAAAGGAAAATTAGATCTTACATGCCATGTATAGAGGGTAGTATAAATTATACTTGGAGAAATGATTGGATGGATTAAAAAAGTTATTCGTTTCTTGCTTCATTCACTTACTTATTAACAGTTTGTTTGTTATCAAGTGTATTCTCAGTGTTCTGTTGAACATTAAGAATATAAAAATGAGTGGTATGGCCTTGATCTCAGAAAGCTCACAGTTTCAGTGAGGGACCAGGGGCTCACTCCTTTAATCCTAGCTGCTCAGGAGGCTAATATCTGAGGATTGAGGTTTGAAGTCAGCCCTGGTAGGAAAGCCTATGAGACTCTGATCTCCAGTAATTACTACTTGAAGCAGAACTGAGACTCAAGTGGAACAGCACTAGCCTTGAGCAAAAGAGCTCAGGGACACCACCTAAGCCCTGAGTTTAAGTCTCAGCACCAATACACATGTGCGCACGCTCACACAGACAGACACAGACACAGACACACACACAGACACACACACACACACACACACATACACAAAGTAGCTTAGACAAATTTTTCTGTTAATAGAAAGGAAGAAACATTGTAACAAGATTCATATATCATATTGGGGTTTATTCAAAGAATAAGACATACTTGCTCCTTGATCTTCAAGAGCTTATACTACTGAGTTAAGAGATTCAAGTGAGTTTGAGAGATCACACAGTAAATCACAGCTATATGAAAAAATACTATATGTTGTAGGAAGATCTAAGAAAGATTTCACGCCTTACATTATGGATCTAGAGAAGAACTAAGAGTGAGACAAGATTTGGGGTTTGGTAATCTCAATATCCATTCTGAACAAATAGGAAATTGCTTTTTTATGAAAGTTTGATCTCAAAGACATACTCTCCCTTTCCCATAGGGTACACCTGGCACTACTCAATTTATCTGTGTCAGAAATTCCAAGGGCTGAATTGATTGTGCTGTAAGTGGAACCTCAGGTTTCTTTCTGGGACTTGAAATGTGACATTCCAGCCACTAAGCCCTACTGCTGGGTTAAAAAAAAAATCTTAAAAAAATTCTAATATGTTGAAATATTTCTTTGGTTCCTGTGTTATCTCTGCCTGGGCTGGGAAATGCAGTTTTGATCAAAATCTCATAATAATATAGGGAGAGGTGGAAAATTAATACCTGTTGATAATTCAAACTGTCAGAGTGAGATACAGAGGAGAATTTAACAACCTGAAAAGTGGTCGCCCGAAACTGTGGCTTTATTTTCAGCTGTCTCTTCCCTGTGTTTTCCCTACCCCAGGGTGAGTTTTGATGAGGGCCACTCCTGGGAGAAGTATGGCTTCACTGTACATCCTCTCTTCGTAGATGGCGCTCTGGTAGAAGCGGGTGTAGAGACCCACATCATGACGTGAGTACATCTATTACTGTCATAAAAAGGGACCAGAGATCTCAATTCTACTTCTTCTGAGGCCTTCTGAGACTTTCCCTGGGGAAGGCTACAGCAAAATATCTTCATGTCTTGGCCAAAGTTTCCTAGTCAAGAAAATAGGAATACTTATGTTCACATTCAACCAATTTGAAAAGCTCATTGGACACGAAGGTCTTGATGGGTTTTTAAATAGTAGATTACATTCCTGTTTATCCCAAATTCAATCAGACAGAAAATTATTAGATGCATTTGCTCCCTTGCCAAAACAATGAGAGGCATTTTTCAGGAACACAGGGATTAGAAGAGCCAGTATACTGAAATTAGTGTTTGCTTTAAGGGAAATTTCCAGAGTCTGTTTCTCATATATTGTCAGGCATATGCCATGTGCACACATATACACCACATACACACACACATGCACACACACCATGCAATTGTTGCTGTTCTGCTTCACATTAATTTGCTGTGAAAATTTCTGTACTTCTTTCAATAGGATAGATGATTGGGATATATATTTGAAAGCTATAATAAACTCTGAAGTACTTATAAGTACTATTTGTAACTACTATTGTTGATAGTATTATTTATAGTAATAATAATAATATGCTTCTGCTTTCTAAGAAGATATCAAATTATAATTCCTTAGAATTTGATGGCTTCTTGTTATACTTACCTATGTGTTAGTATGTGGTGGGTTGGTTATGACACCACTTCACCAAACCATCTCTGCCACTGTTTCCTCTGTCCCAGTTGATTGAAATACTTTGCACCTTAACTCAACACTGGATAGAATGCTGAAAGGCTAGCTAATAAAATCAAAGACCACTTGTTCACTTGTGGAATTGTCACACCTACATTTTTCATCACTACGGAATAATTGGCTCAAATAGAGAAAAGAGTTGTTTTGATTGACATTTTTAGCTGATGTAGTCCATGGCAGATTGGCTCTCTCACTTTGGGGGCCTGTGGTTAGTCTGTGTATCATAGCTAGATCTGGGGCAGAGGAAGTTGTCATCACCATGACCAGTCAAGGAGCAAAGAGTAACAGGAAGGGGCGGGTACCTCAATAACTTCTGACTTAATGCCCCCAGTCATGTAATTTCCTTCCAATAGACTCCACCCCTTTATGAGTCTACCATGTCCATTAGCACAAAACTGAGGATCAAGCCTATAACACATAATCCTTTGGGGGAACATTTCACATTCAAACTACAACAGACAGAAGAGTTCAGAGCTTGTGTTTATGCTTGTTTGAGAGATGGGTGGTCTTCTTACTGTATTGGGTATTGCTCTTCAAACTTGCATGCTTTCTGTATTTCTTTTTTCAAAAAAGATTTCTTCTTTATACTTAGAATCAGTCTAGATCTGATACTGATGGATTTTGAGGAGAGATTGAACTTAGATGCAAATTACTAGTTTCTATAGTCTACCTTAAAAATATTGAACTACAGCCCTGACGTTCCAAAGTTTTAGTCTAGATTCAGATTGCACTACTTTGCCACTCCAATCCTCCCATTCATTCTCACATCCAGGAGATTGACTGACCACTCCTCTGTGGTTTCTGAGAAGGACCCCAGATGGGAGGGACACAATGGAGAGGTGTAGGAAATGAGGAAAATCAAATGAAAGAAATGGACTAAAGCCTGACTTCAGGGCTCAGTCATCCAGACCGGAGGTAGGGACGTTTGCAATCCTGTGGCTGGGAAATGTCTCTCTGGTGGCCTCCTCGTTGGACTTCCATTGCGTTGTGTGTGAAACTGAATCTCCTGCTTCCTACTAAAATGTGAACATGCTGAACAGCTTTCCCTCAGGAAATTTAGCTGAAACACTGCAAAGGAAGGTCCCATGCCTGCAGGAATTATATAATGTTGTGTATTGGATAGGAATTGCATACCCTAAAGGCTACTTGATCCTCATCTTGAGGAGCTATTTTGGAAGGTTCTGGAAACTTTAGGAGGTAGGACCTATTTGGAGGAAGTAGGTCACTGAGGGCCTGTATCTTGTTCTTGACCCCTGCCCTGTCTCTCTATCACTGTTTCCTGACTTTCTCAAATTATTTCCTACTCTTCACTTACTTTGTACACATAAGAGGTAAAGCTTCTTCAACCTTTCTAGGACTTTTTCTGCTTTGTCCATGAGAGAGTTTAAGTATCACATCCTACATTCTATATGGTAAAAAAAAATACATATATTCAAGAAGTTGGTTAAAAAAACCCTCTTTGAAAAATTCAAGCCATTCATTATCCCGTTCAATTATCCTATTCAACTCCATCTCCATCTGACATGACCCTAGAATCTTGAGAAATGGCCACAGTCACCCATTCCACGTTTCTGAACTACAGAGATTTACCAGTCCTCCTTCGATTTTGTTTTCCCTGATCTCGTAATTGGCCCCGTATTGTCTTATATACTACCTATTTGATCATTGCATGTCCCTATTGCTTTGAACAACACTGATCTCTCCATGTTCCGGTTTTCCCCAGCAAGTTGAAGGCTACAGTTTAAATTCTGTCTTCATTTCATCTTAAATGGCAGTAATTTTTTCTCTCAGCTTCATATGGAGTCTAGCTAGTCACGTGGCTGCGAAGGAGATTGACCCTGAGGCCAAACCATTTACTGAAGAGATGAGATAGCATTCAGTTTTCCTTTCCTCTCATCTAGGACTTAGGATAGCTTGGTAAGGCTTCTAAACTTCTTCTGTCTTGATTATCAGGATAGAATGGAGCATAAATATGTGGGAAATCTTTTGCAGAGAGAGAGAGTGATTTGTCTTTTCATGAAATTAAAACATCTTGGAAACATTCATCAAAACAAACATAGACAATTTAGGAGACTTCTTTTTAATGTCTGTGAAATCAGTTTCTCCTGTGTGAAACATTGCAATGTTTGTGAGGGCTGTTCAAACAGCAGGAAGAATATCAGCTTGGGTTTTCCTTTGTGGAATGACAGTGGAAAGGACTGATGCCGGACTTCTGCACATACATACATATGCATAGTCCCTAGAAACTTATAGAATAGAGTTCATTTTCACTTGGAGACAACAATTCTTAGCCATGCTGTCAAACAACTTAGCTGATGATGTAGACCATTTAAATTCTGTGAACTCGCTGTTAACCTTGACCCTGTGTTCAGCAGAGGAAAAAATGGCTACAGTAAAGTCTTACTGCCTTATCTGGTCTCTTGATTGGGAGAACTCATATATTTAGTAGTATTTCATGAGCTTCTAATATGTGTGAGAGCCTATGGACTCACAAAGTATTAAATGGTAAATGTAATTTGTGTATATGTGTATGTGTGTGCGTGTGTGTATATGTGTGTATGTGTGTGTGCTTGTGTACTTGTGTGTATGTCTGTGCATGCTTGTATTTGTGTGTATGTGTAAGAGTGTGTGTGCTTATGTGTGTATATGTGTGTGTGTGTGTGTGTGTGTGTGTGTGTGCTATTATTGGAGTTTGAACTCAGGGTGTCCTGTTATCACTTGGCTTTTTTACTCAAAGCTGATGTTTTATCACTTGATTCATGTTTCCACTTCTGGGTTTTTGGTGGTTAATTGGAACAAAGGTCTCTTGAAGTTGTCTGGCCAGGCTGGCATGGAACTGTTACCATCAGATCTCAGGCCTCCTGGGTAATTTGGATTACAGGGGCAAGTCACTGGCATCTGGCTAATTCTTTCCCTTTAAGGAATTTGGAAGGGAAACTGGTAGCAATAAGTGGAGGCCCTGCTAACCATCTAGAAACCCTAGAAATGGCCAGATGAAAGAAGACTACATAAACATAATAGGTGTCTGCTGAATTGAAAGATCAAGTCATCATCATCAGAAAACCAAGTTAATAGGCAGCATGTAGGTATAACTTCTAAGAAAGCATATTTTGACAGCTTAATTCACTAATATAAACAGCCTAGATGGAGGAGGTGGGCAGACACACAGTAGGAAGGCAGTAATCATTTGTGGAATGAGTGGATACATTATTTTAAGGCAAATAAAGGACACAAAGCCAACAATCACAAAATAGCATGGCTGGGTGCTTAGAAGAGGTGAAGGGCTATAGACCATGACACTTACACTCTGAAGGATATATTTACATTGAAGAACTAATGGAATCACACCTCTTCTTGAAACATGGATGGGCATCATTGTTTATAGGAGGGAGTCCAAACCCATTGGCTGCCTGCAAGAATCTATGGTGACCACCTCTCAAGGACCATACCTTTGGCCAACAAGATCTAACTGCCCTTCTCTGATGCAGTGGGTCTTTCTGGTCCCAGGCTTTCTGTTTTTGTCTGGAATGTACCTCCCCTCCTTACTGAAGAATTGGACTTCTAAGTATCTTTCAGGTCTCAGCTTCAGTGTCAGTTTTCCCAGCTAATATTTATTTGGCCCGTGGATCAAGCAGTGTTTCATATGTTATTTTTCCTTTGCAATACCTTAAGGACCAGAAATGAACTAAAATGGCAATTTCACACCCCCCCTCCACCTTCATTCACCCTGACACAGATACACACATGTGCTTGATTGCACACATACACACCCACTTGTTTAATTACCCACAAGGAAAGATCTCTGTGTATCATGTCTGTTGAGTGACATGCACCAGGCTTGTGCTAACACAGAGAGCTTAGTGGTGTACATGTATTGGATGAATGCATTATTAAATGGATGAATAAGTGAATGACTAATTGAATGAGTCCCAAGAATCCAGCCTGTGTCATGACTGCTATGATGTCCTGGCCCATGCTTCCAGCATCACAGGGCATTGATTATAGACCCCCCCTTAGAGATTTCAAACAGCTATACTCAGAATCCAGTAATTACAAATTACAGGGGTCCAGGATTGGGTAGGAATCAGAACAGGTGCTAGCTCTGCAAATAGGTGTGTTTGTGGGGGTTATAAAGTACAGGTGCTGAATAGGGGCTGGGCTCTGACAAGCAGTTGGAGAACAAGGGCTGTATAGGAATGATTTCTCATTTTCTTTTCCTTACACAAGAATCTATCCAATGTTTCCCTGTAGCTCTACAGGGGAACACACGTGGGGGAGACAGTCCCCAGCTCTGAGGCCTGAGTTTTGCTTGCTTTTATTGCTCTTTTTTCTATTCTCTTTTCAAACGTGAGTATTTCAATGTCTCCCTGGTAACCTTGATAGGGGCCATCTAGTCTAGACTAATTCACAATGAAATGTGACTGTTCTTATTACTTAAGCCCAAGAACAGGGCTGAATGATTGACAAGCCAAAAGGCCTATTGTGCTTTCAGGCAGCAGCATTTTAGCCCATGAGATGTCTGTGGCTCTTACAAACGTGGGCTCTTTGGGTGTACTATTTCATAAAAGGTTGTTTGCCCCCAAAATAGAACTTTTAGGGAAAAATTTGTGGGGAGGGATTGGCTTCAATGTAGAATCAGATGGAAAACCTCTTTTCTGCATCCTGCAGTTCCATCCTGAGAGGAAATGTTTGAACCAATTGGCTGTGATTTCATTGATCTTTTACCGTAGCCAGAGAGAACCAGGAAGTCACCCAGAAAAAAAAAAATCATAGAAGTTCAGCTTTTCTTCAAGAAAGTAATGTGTGAGCAACCAGAACACCTAAAGAGACGTCAGTCTGTTCTGTGGAGATCTAGCCAAGCCTGTGCAGACAGATTCTATGTACTCAGCACCATCCTTGTGCCATTTACCACATGCACATTGCTCTCACTGAAGTGTCCCAGCAACTTAGGGAGGCAGACAGGATTAGCATCCTTGAGCAGACAAAGACACTGAAACTCAGAAATGTAATGCTCAGCCCATGTGTTCTGAAAGAGGTAAGTACCAGCAAAGAATAGGAGCCAAAATTGAAAAGAGGTATGCACATTCTCTTAAGATGGCTCAATAAGGAGCCATTAACTCATGAAAGGATGTTAATTAGTCATCAAGTATTGATGAGCATCCCATGTGGGGACCCTATTCCAATGTCTAAACTGACCCACGTCTGAATTTTAATTTGCAATTTGTTTGAAAACTATGATAAAGACTTGGAAGAATAGAGAACAATTAAATGATAAGATAGGGAGCAAATTGTTATTTTCAATGGATATCAAAGAAGTGATTAGAAGCAGAGTAGCTACAAAGACTTCCTGGCTCTACAGAGGGGAGGGGGACAGAGAAAGAGAAGTTGCCTCTGATGTGCAGAGTGTGAGCAAGCAGGAAATGGTAGGAATATGCGTGGCCTGTAGAAAAGAGACTTAGAGGTGGGAAAAGCTACATTTGCCTCCAACAAATTTTGGATCCTACTATTCTGCTGACTCCCTTTATAAATACAATTCTAGCCAGGCATTGGCACCCCTGTAATCCTACTACTCAGGAGGCTGAGATCAGAGGGCTATGGTTCAAAGCTAGCCCAGGCAAGGAAGTCCATGAGACTCCTAACTCCAATGAACCATCAAAAAGCCAGAAGTGAAGCAATGACTTAAATGGAAGAGTGCCAGGCTAGCCTTGAGTGAAAAAGCTAAGGAACAATGCCCATGTCCTAAATTTAAGCCTCAGTATCGGCATGCATGTATGTTTGTACACATACACACACACATTCGCGCATCCAATTCTAATTGGCATAAATCTGACTCATTTGGCTGCCACCAGAACAAATAGTCAAAGTGAAAGGGAGAGATAACAATTTTGCCAAGAAATTATGAAAATTCTAAAGCTGCAGACGTGTCTTTTTAAACCCACAAATACCATCTTTCTTCTTAAAGGACTGTGACCACAGGCTTAGTGGGGAGCATACTTTTATGGACAGCTTTAGCACGACACAGGAGCCCAGCTCTAAGCTTTAAATGCATTGTTTAGCTTCTAGTAACTGTGCCTGATAAAGTCATTGGAAATGAACCAGAGCCGCTTCCATTGATCTGTTTTTCAATTTTCTGTTGTTTGCTGGAAGAGCCTGATTTTACTTTGCCCAAAGTAAGTCATTCAAGTAATCAGCAAATCCAGTGGAACTCCAAAGTCATTGCCTCTCGGGTGGGCTATTTATTCGGAATCTTCATCTTGTCATGGGATTGCTGCCTCCTCAGAGACCTACTCTCGTTGGTGCCAAGGAAGTCAGTGACTGAACCCATGCCTGCCAAGGGACTTCTGAGACTTACTGGGGGCCAGCAGTGTCCAGAGGGGGAGGGGACTTATTTTGGCTAACTGATTGCTGTGTGGACTCAGGACAAGGTGGTAGTGGCTGAGGTCAAGGCTCTGGAGGTCTGCCTCCAAGGAGAGCCTATAAGCTGGCTACATTTACGTGACTTCAGCTCCTTTTAAAAACCATCTTCTGAAATCCTGTCTCCCCTCCTGGATGTGAGGATGAAGTGTAATACCCTCCTTTAAGGTGCACTAGAGATTCTTATAGTCTCTCCCAAGTCTAATGATTAAAAAATTTACCATCTGCAGGGAAAACAACAACAACAAACTTCTTGGTTAATGAATGGAGGAGTCAATAAACTTTTATACGTAGTAAAGACTTTTATGTTCTGATGGCCACAGGGTTTCTATTCCAGCTACTCCTGTCCCCAACCCAGAGGGTGAAGATAGCCATGGACAATATGTAGACCAACAAGCCTCTTGCCTTCCAGTAAAACTTGATTGATGGGACATTTTTGAATTGCATATGATGTTCACATGACATAAACTAGAATCCTCCATTTGCCCTTTCATTCCTCTGAACATTTAAGGATAATTGTTAGTTTATGGGCCATCTAAAACAGGTAATAGATCAGATTTGGTCCCTCAGTTTTAAGTTGACCTTGAATAAGATTACAAATTGGACTTAATGTGTATGCTATGCTACAAATACCATTTGAGCATTGTACTCTTCTTATGGTTTGGTTATAAAGTTCTCTCCCCAAGTGGAAGGCTTGGTTGCCAGCTGGAGGTGCTACTGAGAGGTGACTGGCCCATGAGGTCTCTGCCTTTGTCAATGGAGCAATCCCTTGATAGACTCCTAATACGGTGGTATGACCAGGAGGTGGAGCCTACATGGAGAGAGTGGACCGCTGATGGTGAACTCTAAAATGATGCACTTGATATTCCTTGATGTAGATTATGTGTAATTCCATAACTATTTTATTTTCTTCATTTTCACATTTAAGTTATAGAAGAGCACAAAGAATTACCTAAGTACTCCTGTACATACTATCTGAAATTAATGCAAATGATATATCTTATCCTTTTGTATACAGAGTTTTAAGTGAAATACAGAGGACATCCAAAGCACCATCGATCTCAGTAGTGTTTATCTCAAGCCCATTTCCCTTCCATATATTTTTCTAGAATAAGTATTGAGACATTAATTACTGATCTGTAGGTACTGTTTTGTGTTTTTAAAATGTATAATTCTTTGACATACTTCTTCCACCCAATATTTTTTTACGTTAAGACCTGTCTTTTTGGTCCAGGCACTTCTAATACTACATGATATTCTGTCAAGATATAGGTGTACACAATTTATTTATCCATTCCACTACCAATAGGTGTTATTTAGCTTTACATGATTAGAAACAGTATTTGCTGTATCTTTGCACATGCCTCTAGCTAAATACACAGAAGTTTTCTTAGCAATGTTCTCTGAGGAGCCTTGGCTGGGTTGGAGGAATAAACATTGCCATCAATAGTGCCCTGTGAATATGCGCCAAAAATAATGAATAATTCTTGTACCCATTTCTGGTTGTTATGCTTATTGGTCATCTTTGAAGTTAGAGTGAGAGGTTTATCTTAAGTCTGCAGGGCTTGAGCTACATCTTTTCACCATCCCTCAACACACAGAATGTAATGGTGTGTGTGTGTGTGTGTCTATTTGATTGATGCTCAGCAGAGATGCAGTGAGTGAACTGTATGCTACTGAAGGGACACAAATTAAGTGAGGGCAGGTGCTAACTTTTCCACCTTTTCTTGTTCTTTGTATATTTTGCTCTGGGATTTGACTCAAAAGAAGTGAAATGAAATGCATGGCAGTGACATCCAGGGCAAACTGGATGTCCCTTTCTGCCTTTCCTTTAGAGCTCTTCCAATAACCACATAGTTTCTCCTGTTTAAACCCATCCACATACACCCATCTTCCCCTCAGTTTCATCTAGTAGGTTCTCTTTCATCACAGTGTCTGCTTTTGTAAATGGAGCAATCTCTTTGTCCCATTTCTGGGCTTCCCCTTCCCCTCTCCAGACAAACTTATGTACAAGACAAAGGGCACAGAAATCATAAATAGCGACAGAATGGAATAAATCGACAACAGAGAAAAGAAAAAAGAAAGAACCCTAAATACTACAATAAAAATCTTCTTGCTCTTAACAGGTTTTTGAATTTTCAAACCCATTTGAAAGGCCTTAGTTTTGAGAAAAGGTTGTTTGGACACAAAAGGGATTTCTTTTCTTTCATTTTATAAATTGCTTTTCTTTTTTTGCTCCTTCCATTTTAATTAGCTTTACACTCTTTCTTCACATTCTTTTTTCTTTCCTCATCTCCCCATATCACAGACTTTTGAATCCCTCCCTCTTCCCATCATCTCATTGGTCATTGTATCATGCAGCTAATGCAGACTTCATTTGCAGAATTCATGCTGTTGATCCCCTGCCTGTTTCTATTAAGATCTAGTTCATGTCTCACTTTTGCTCAATGCAATTTCCCTTGTAGCTGCTGACCTCCTTTACCACTAATCCCATCTACACCCTAATGGGAAAACAATCAGGAGGCCTGGACACACACCAATAGCCACGGATATGGCCTGCATTTCTGGAGACCAGAAGCTACTATTTGCTGACGGCTGTCTCCTTCCCAAAACACTGTTCCTTCTGCTTTGATTTGAAATTCATCATCAGTAGCTTCTTCCATGGAGGCAGAGAGGGAAGAAGGCTTCCAGGGGAGGAAGAAGCAAAAGGAGGCATGGGGAGCTGGGCTTTTCACAGAGAACTGAAAACTGAGCTCTTATAGGACTATTTAATGCAGTACACATTTTGCTATTGTTTCATAACATGAATTATTTCTTTTTAATTTGACAGTGTGCACTGGTAGCCAAGTATAAGGTAGACATTGATCTAAGACTTCTAGAAGCTCTAGTATTTATGATAGCTATTCTGAAATGTTGTCATTGTGGTGATGGTTTGATATATCTCTGTCTCTCTCTCACACACACAAAGAGGGAGAGAGAGAAGGAAGGAGGGCCCAGATAGAGATAGATATGTAGATATTGTGTTAGGTCTCAGGATATCTCTAACCACTAAAGATTCTAGTGCTGGTTGTGGTTTCTGATTATTGCTTATCTTCTAGTATGAGAAGTACTGTCAATGAATGGAAGGGGACATGACAGACACAGCCTTTTATTTTCTCATCTATAGATTTTTTTATAGTTTGAAAGTGTTTTTCTAATGAGAATACATTCTCTTTTTAATGAGCGAGTGGAAAAGCATTCATCAAGCACACCCATAAAAATCTTCTCCCAGATAATATAAAAGCAGGTGCTACACATACACTTCTGTTTGTGCAAAACACACACTTACTCCACCTTTGGACTTGTGATCTAGGAAGGAAAACTCTTACATACCCACTGCCACTTCCCAGTGCTAACCAATGTGCTGAGTAACTTAATACTCTGCCATTTCAGATAAACATCCCACTGGAAGCCAATAAAAGATAATAATGGAAAATGGACAAATCCTACTCATAAAATAAAAATTCAGAAAATTGCTAGATAGTAGTTTCTGATGAAGCCGTGCTCTAAATAATTCCTTCAAGGTCATCTGGTTAATTTATGCTGCATTTGTAAGTTATTGTGTATTTTAAAAATTAATGAAAGATTTAATTATAGCGGGGTTGCTTGTGACCTTTTGTGAAATGACTTCATCATAAATCTGCAGTCGTTTCAGAACTGTTTTCCAGGTTTCTAATAATTTGCTCTCAAATTAATGATATCCAGCCACTGAAAGGAGTCAAGGCTGGGTAAAAGGATTGGGTTGGGATTTGTGGTTTCCTAGCAATGGCTAATTCTGAGTTGTGGATGGAGGTGGGGGGAAGATGGTATGTGACTCACCAGAATCCACAGCAGGTTTAACTATTTACTTAGAGGAATGAGAAATAAATCCAGTGTGTCAATAGGGAGAAATTGCATTGCATGTAGCCAGATTTGGGCGCTGCAAAGCAGATGATGTTTGGCACATTTATCTATATGCAAATGTGGGGTAAAATTTAGACCAATGAGAGGATTCCTATTCTTCCCTGGCACCCACAGAGGTTTCTTTACTTGAAAATTAAAGGTCTATGCCTGTCCTCCACCATGCTGGCTACTTGTAAAGCTAAATTTAAATTCTGTCACCCTAGCAACTCTGACATTTACCTGCCTCAAAGACTCCTAGAGAACAGCTAAGCTGCTTCTGGGGAAGCAGACTTTATTTCTCCCGAGACTAGAATTCCGTCATTGTCTGTGTCATTCTCATGATTCTCATGATGCAACAGAGTTAAGAGGAAGTCTGTGCAGAGAAATGCTGCACCTCAGCTTTCCCAAGCAGACCCGTCTTCAAAAAAACCATAGCATGCAGCTGTGGCTCAGAGTGGTGGGCAGAGTTTGAGAAATTCAAAGCATGCATTCAGACACAAGAGCCCTGGAGAAAACGGAGTATGATCCAGAAAGGAGGGCTTGACTGAAGCCTACCTTAGTTCATAGCAGCCCTGGTCCTGATCACTTCTCTCATTTGTATTCCTCAAGGAAGCAAATACTCATGGTGGCGCAGTCACTGCAAGCTGAAAACATCTTCCATGAAAAGAAAAAAGGAGTTTATGGAGGCTCGGGTGCCACTTGGATTCTTGTTTTATCCTGGCCTTGTTCTGCTAGCACATGAAGGAATTAGGCCAGTTTTCCCCCAAATGACCCTTTCAGCACTCACACTTTATGATGCTGTTTGTTCTTTCCCATGCCTTCAGGATCCCCAACTGGAGTCCAAGCCATTAAGACAGTTATAGTTCAGGGAGAAGTACTTAATTCTTCACACCGTACATGCTTGAGATCTTGAGACAAATAGGATCATCACTGGAACTTTCTAGTTACAACCTCTCTGCAGATTTCATCTTTTTTCCCCTCTTTCTCCAACTGTGCATTCCATTTATGTATGTCACAACGTTTCTGCCTTTTGAGAAAACAGGCCATTCTAAGCGGAAGGTAAGAGGCCCTCCCAGGCCAAGGACTTCATTGCTAAACTGTATGGTCAAATATTGCTAATGAACCACCACGCACATAGAAAAGAGTCTGAGCCAGTGCGGACAACTGCACTGACTGTAACTGTCACCGCAATGCACGGCTGTGACATCGGATTCCATCATTTGCTTCACTGCATCTTCTTATCAGAAGAAATTATTGAGTTTCGTTGAGCCTTGGTTTCCTCACCCATTAAGTGGGAATGGCAAATGGAATATTATTCATACAGAGTGGTAAGCATTCTTCCTAATACTGACACTCTTTTTTTTTTTTGTCGGTTGTGGGGCTTGAACTCTGGGCTTGGGCTCTTCAGCTCAAGGCGAGTGCTCTACTGCTTGAGCCACAGCACCACTTCTGGTTTTACTAGTGGCTTATTGGAGATAAGAGTCTCATGAACTTTCCTGCCCGGGCTGGCTTTGAACCAAGGTCCTCAGGTCTCAGCCTCCTGAGTAGCTAGGATTACAGGCGTGATCCACCAGGGCCCAGCTTGACATTCTTATTTATTACCATTTGACATCCAGTGAATGTCTACTGTGTACAGAGTCTAGCTAGCCACAAAATTCTCAGGCAGCCAACAAATAAATTCATCATAAGTATGTACTACTGCATAACAATGCTAATTGCTTGAAAGCATCAATTTATTTATACAAATACCTACAACAAATACTGTTTACTATATACTTTAACTTCAGAGTGGTGCTAGCTAATGTTATCCTCTTCTTGAATGTGAGGAAGCTGAGGTCTAATATGTGTGAAGAATTCTCCGCAGTTCACATCTTGACTTGCCTTAATGCTTCTGTATTTAGCTACTTCATTCTGTTGCCTCTCAGACATCAATGAATGAAAATTCTTATGATGTATAAGGTGCACCTTAAACTTCCAAGAGTTTAAAATCTATCAATGGGAATAAAACACTTATGCTCATATACTATGAACTTTGATTCATATTAAATATGCTAGGGGTCATATCTAGAATACAGACATAAAGCTACAGAAGTTTAGAGGAGAGTACATTTTTCTTAAAAAAGAAAAGAGAAGAAGATAAAAGATCACAGAGAATATAGCAGAAAAACTAGCACGTGGATTAAAATAAAATCCATCAAAAAGACAGAATAACTTTAAAGCCTGTATAATTGTGTGATTATAAAATACAGGAACTTGAAAAAATACAAGGCTACAAGGAATATTTACAGTCATAGATAAATTGCAATTCATAGACTCCACTTAGGAACCAATAGTTTGAGTCAAAAAAGTTAGCATAAAATTGGATATGAACCACTTTCATTAAAAACTTAATTTAATTGGGTTTAATTTAGCTCATACCTGTAATCCTGACTATTCAGGAGGCTGAAGTCTGAGGATCATGGCTTGAAATCAGCCCAAGCAAGAAAGTCTGTGAGACTCTTATCTCCAGTTAACCACCAGAAAACTGGAATTGGCACTGTGGCTCAAATAATAGAGTGCTCACCATGAGCTGAAGAGCTCAGGGACAAGAGTTCTGCCCAAGCCCAGAGTTCAAACTCCATGACCAACAAAACAAAAAACAAACAAACAAAAAACCCACCTTAGTTTAAAGGACCTATCTTGAACACTCCACTCAAGAAATGGAGAATACCTATTATTTTCAAACATCTAATAAAGTTGAATCTCCTCTGGGATACTTATGCAAAATCTAAACTACTTTCAAAAAATTAATATCATTAAGACTTTTTCTCTGGACATTGCAAATCAACAATATATTTAAAATAAAATGATGATAAGGAAAATAAAGAAAAATCTCTTACATTTGCAAACATTGAGGAGCAGTTTTATTTCTTAAAGAAGAAATCAAAGTAACCACTGAATATTCAGATGTGAAAAGTTTTCCTCTTTTCTCCCCACTCCAATTTTGCCCATTACCACTGGATAAGACAAGAAATGTAGAAAGCTATCTCTATCAGAGGAAAAGCAAAGAAGACATGCTGTTAGCAGCACAAAATGGAATTCTGTTTGAGCTAAAAGTAGAGATATTTATTGATAGAGGATATCATAATTCAAGAAGGAAAAAAAGGTGCCTGGAGAGTCTCCTCCACAAAAATTAAAACTGTGGAAAGGAATAAGACCAGTGACTATTGTTATTATTACCATTGTTATTATTACCATTCTTATCAGGAGATGGAAGGGAGTTTCAAATGCAGTTGGTAAAGGTGAATAATTGGTGAAAGAGCAGTAAAATGATTGGGAATCAGTGTTGTGTTTGAGAAAGAGAGAGAGAGAGAGAGAGAGAGAGAGAGAGAGAGAGAGAGAGAGTTAAGGACTGAGTCTCTGCTAATGCAGAAGGTTTCTAGCCTGATGGTGGATAATTGAGTTGAGGCAGTCACAGAAAGATCCAAGTCCAGGAGTTGATGCAGTCAAGCTTGGTCTTATTCTGTTCTGATCATGGTTTTTTTAAGGCAGATTTAAAGAGAAATAGGAATTGGTGGTTGGAGGAGTTCACAATGCAGGCAAAGTCATGGAGGAAGGGAAATGGGAAGTCTTGTTTGCAACTTTCTGATGTGATCCTACTTGAGCTCAATGAAAAGTACCACCAGAAGTAAGTCTGAAGTGGACCGTACCTAATCTAACTCCCAAAGAACGACTTGTTCTTCCTTTCTTGACAATTCTAGTGATGTCTTGATAATGACTCCTTGTGCTTTCCTTCTTTGAAAGATCATGTTCATCCACTCACTTCTTGAAACCCATTTATCTTCCATAACTATCCATGAAAGTTGATGCAAGTAGGTTTTTTAGAAAAGCAAATACCTATTCAGGAGAAACAGGTGACCCAGTGCTTTTCTCCTGTGCAGTGGTAAACATCTTTTTTTGATCCTGCTTCTCTAATTACATTTAGTGTGGCATTGTTTCCATCTAAATTATAGCAATTACATACCCAGATCCCATTCGAAATCATTTAATTAATGAGTGGCTAACCCTCTCTGTGGATGGAATTCTAATGAAGTTTTTTATTTTCCTGAGCTACCCACATCCCTCAAATTAATCACTTTCTTCCCAGAAAGGCTTACTCAGGACTGGATGGTACATTCGTAAAGGTATAATATTTAACATCCCAGGAAATCACGTTTGTCTTGACTATCCTAGCACAGACCAGGATGACCAGAGACAGAGAAGCAGCTCTCCCTCCCTTCCAGAGGTTGGATCCTTTTCAATCTCAATAGGTAACCCCCCATAACCATGTTCTCTGCAATTTGGGGGGGAGTGAATGGTTTTGTTAGATTAATTCTATCAACTAACTAATCCAGAATTGTATTTATTGAACATCCTTTATGTGAAAGAAATGCCCACAGAGCAATGATAAAGGACTGTAATAGATAAACCCTTGCATACCGGGTCACAAGGTAATACTTTGTACATCTGGAGGTACACACAGGGAACACAGGGATTGAAGGTCTCAGAAGACATCTTAGAGCTTTACTCTGCATCCCAGCTTTTTAAGCATTAGGCCACTGATTAAAAGGACACTAAATTGTTAAGGGAAGTGATTTGTTCAGGTTGTCTAGCTAATTTGTGTGCTAAAAGTTAAACAACAATTCAGGAATACAGGTGCATTTGTGACCAGAGTAATGTTAGTGATATAGACATTTAGAATGGGACTACTTTTCTTTAAAAGCTATCAACAGCACCTTAGATTCATAGAGTCTGAGAAGAAGATGAATTTGGAATTCAGGCATACACTCATATGAAAAATCCCCATGACTAGGTAAAAGGCAAAAGCAAAACCGAAATAATAAATTTTAATTGATTTTTGCCCTGAAAATCCATACAGTGAGAAATGGCTTAGAGAATTCATTTATTTTATTTCTTTGGTTACGAGTAACTTCCTCAGGGAAGGGAAAAGACAGATTCAAATTTCCAGGCAACCATCTATATTTATGTAGAAATTGCTCACTTTCTCCAAAGCTCGGTAGGAAGATATCAAATGCACAAATACCCCTCCACACACACAGACACATACAGACACACACACACACATAGACACACACACACACACACACACACACACAGCCCGTGTTTTCAGTTAATATGTACTTTGAAAATGGAATTTTTGACTCAAAGCCTTTGATAAGAAAGTAGTTGGGTGAATTTGTGAAGATTCCAGCTATGAGAATCCTAATGATAATGGCAATAAACATTTATTGTGTCTATTGGAATTTTCAAAGCTTTCACTTGTTTTTTCTCTTAAGATGGGGGATTTGATTCTATTGCTGATTATGTTTCTTTGAGTTAAGAAAGGGAGCTAAAATGCCTCGTTTAAAGAAGGAAGCCAAAGTAGTCTATGTGTATCATGGCAAGGAAGCAGAACTGTTGTCGACTGTATTTGGCCTAATGAGGAATTTGTTTCTCTTTGCCAAAGATTTGAGAACTAAACCCCACTCTCTGGAATCCTTTGGTTCCTTCTTTTGGCACTTTGTTATCATTCGCCATTCTTGATCCCATACTACTGGTGAGACAAGCTGTTCCTTGCAGAATACAAAGAACTATACACTAGGGATATTTCTAATTGTGTGACAAAAATTTGATCAAAGATATAAGAAAACTAAGAATTTCTGGATAGGTGGTCTAGAGTAGCAGTGCTCAGCTTTAGCCTGGAGGCAGAATCATCATCTAGGACTCAAAAGAAATGCAAACACCTAGGCATCCCAAATGAACTAATAAAAAACTGTGAGTGTGACAACCTATGATTAACAAGCCCTCATAGAAAACCTCTGATGAAAGGGCCTGTTGAGCTTTTGAAGTGAGTTTAATATTGCCAGTAAAAAAAAAAAAAAGATTTTCTTAATAATTAGCATCTCGTTTGGGAATCATACTATTCTCCCCTCCTTGTTTATTTTGAGTTTTATTTTTTGAGGCAGGGACCCACAATGACCTTGAACTTAGTATATATGACAGGCTAGTCTTGAACTTGAAATCCTCTTGTTTCAGCCTTCCAACTTCCAGGACTGCAGATGTGTAACAGTGAGCTCTGCACATTCTATCCTTTGATATATCCAATATCTTTGGTTTCTCTGTTCTGCGCATTGCTTGGGTTTTCTTCTTTAATTGACCCATATTCCCAAAGATAATACAAGACAATGGGGTATACTGTATCTGCTTTGTTGGTAATGGGCTCTTAATAAGTAGATGTCATTTCTTTTTTAAATTACTCATTAGAAACAGTCCTATTTTTTTTCCTAGTTCAGGATTGTGTGTACCTGTTCACTGACTATCACCACTGAAACATGGTTTCCAATGATGGTCTTCTTGATTTTTGTGTTGGATTCTTACATTCACAGATGTTATTCTAAATTTTTGCACCTGTTCTACCAGCATTTATTAGATAGAAAGAATGAGTGAAAGAAATAATTGAATATGAATTAGTTCATAGTTCATATCCTGCTTGTTTCACTCCTGCTTATATTCATTATGGATTTCATTTCTTCAGCTTCCAAGGCTGTAGCCAGATAAGCAGTGAATGCATGCAATACTGAACAGTGAAGGAAACTAGGTTCATGCAGAAGTGTCAAAGATATTAGCACATCATGTAACATATGCACAATGACTGTGGTCTTCCTAGAAGTGAGAATGGATGCAAGGAGAAGGAATGTATGCTAATATGTGTTTATGTTTGAAAGATGCTCAGTGGCTTTACCTCATTGATCTCACCTGAAACAAAGAAGCTCATGCTCCTCACAGTGTTTAAATGATTATAATTTTACATGGGACACATGGAACTAACTTCCTGAGAAGGTCAACTAGCATCCTCCCAAGCGAAAATATTAGTGTATCAGTGACAGTTTGAGGAAAGACCTGGGAAACACAATAACGAAATCAAGGACAGAAGCCATATATATGTATGTGTGTGTGTGTGTGTATATATATATATATATATATATATATACACACACACATATATATATATATACACACACACACACACACACACACACACACATACATATATAATAAAATGTACCTGTCAAGATTTCAAGATTTTAAAAGAGGAGAATCTGAACTAGTCCACAAGTTTGGACTGATCTTGTATTCAGTCCTAAAAAAGACATCTCTCGGAGCTCAGACACAGACATCCCAGAGTTGGGAAAACTGATAACTTGGACGACATCATTAAAGGCTCAGCATCAGTTAGACCAGGTACATGGATGTTCCTTGCATCTCACTCTCTGTCAGCTTTGGGGAACAATCGATCCTCAGCTCAGAGATTTGCTCTTAATTAAGTCTAGAGCATGTCTTTCCCCCTGGGCAACTTTGTCTGACAGAACATTCCCCTACACCTTGCTCTTCTTTCTTTGTTTCTTCCTAAGATGTGTTCAGGTTAATCAATTCTAGGTCTTATACGACCTTTTGGACTGAGAGATGAAGACTGCTCTTGAATCATATTGTCATCTGTATTGCTATTTAAATTACCATAAATTGGGTGTCTTAAGAGGAAAGAGGTTTTTTTTTCTCACAGTTCTCAAAGCCAGAGGCTCTATTTCTTCTGGATTTTTAGACAAGAATTTATTCTCTTCTACATTGTTGTGATGACTCTGCATGTTGCTTAGTTTGTGACCATACAACTCCAAATTCAACTTTTCTTTTCACAAGGTCTTTTCACTGAGAATCCTTCCTGTTTGTGTTTCTGACCAGGATACATGTCCTTGGATTTACTCCATTTCAGTAATCTATGATAACCTCATCTTGAGATTCTCATTTACTTACATCTGGAAATACTATTTTTTTCCCAAATAAGGTCACGTTCTAAGATTCACGGAATAAGGCATAGTCATCTTTTTGCCGGTTACCATTCAAACTATGACAACAGCTATTTTTTGTTGTTGTTGGTTGTGAGACAAACTCAGGACCTGGATGCTGTCCATGAGCTCTTTTGCTCAAGGCCAGCATTCTGCCACTTCTAACCACAGCTCTACTTCTGGTTTTGTGGTGGTTAATTGAAGATAAGAGTCTCACAGACTATCCTGTCTGAGCTGGCTTGGAACCATGATCCTCAGATCTCAGCTTCCTGAGTAGCTAAGATTACAGACATAAACCACCAGCACCTGCTCTAACCTATTATACCATCTTAATCACTCTTTCTCTCAGTGTGCCTTAAATTTTGAGAACTGTGACCCTTTAGGGGTAATATGATAAAAGGAAGATTGTATTTATAGATAAATATATGTTTCAATAAATTCATATTCTGTTTAAAATTTCAAAAGATTAAGGCAATACGTGAACTATATATCAAGGACTTAGTCTGTGTTTTTCTTGAATGTTAAAACACAAAATTAGCAACCTTTCTTATTTGTGATCTGGTTAAGGTAGGATAGTCCAGGATTGTTGCCTCTTTTGATCAAGATAACATATATTATTCTGGTAGTTCTTGTTAAGACCGTTTTGAGAATTTCAGGTCTCCCTGAAGTGTTCAGTTATATTAATCACATTGCATATGAAACTCCTTACGCTGCTATTATTTCCTTTAACTTCAAGTATATATACCAAGTCTGTTTTTTCTTTCTAATCCAGTACTTATGTCATTACCAGAGGAAGGATTTGACATTTCTTCCTCTTACATCACATTTTATTAAATTCAGCCTATCTCTTTAGACTGTCAAGTCCTTATTAGGCCTTGATTCTTTAATAAAGCATATTGAGTGTTCCTTCTAGTTTGTGTCACCAGAAAGTTCAATTTCCCTTGATATGCATTATTTTCATGACTTCAAGTCATTTGTAAGAGTGACAAAGACAAAAGGCATCAGAAACTTGCAGCTAGCTATTCATACCTCCCTCTTGTTGATTTTAATACTCTAATTAGGTATTCTTTAGCCACATAATTTCATGAGCACCTGGATCCTAGGTTTCTTCCCCATGTTCCTCCTTGCTGTCAGCCATGAAAATCATGTGCCTCATGTTTTCCTCATGTGTCTGCTTAGTAATTTGTTCAAAGAGATGAAGTGATTTTATCTGACATGGTGCCTTTTGTGATTCATAAGGTATCTACCCTATTTGGAAAAGGCAGAACTGTTTGGTTTTAGCCTCACTCACATCCTGCTACTCAGACGACTTGAACTCGGGAAAACATACTAGATAGAGAGAGTGGCATTTGAGTGTGGAGATTTTGAAGGCTGGACAAGGAGGGAAGGAAACCTTTCTCAATGTCTTCTCCCACTGGCATGTTTTCAGTGATGGCCTTATCAATTTAACTCCCCTTTCTTCAAACAATTAGACTTTATGCTAGGAGGTAGCTATTGTGTTAACCATTAAAAACAGATTGAGTGGGAACTCAAACATTTCAGTGAGATGGAAACATCTCACTGCATGACTGTTCCAAGAGTGTACTGAATTTGGAAACCATTGGCTTTAGTGAGAGTGCAAGAAAATGGAGAAAACCTAGCACAGAGAGAGAGAGAGAGAGAGAGAGAGAGAGAGAAAGTTCACTCTGCTCTATGGTAGCAGCCACATACAGGGAGTGCTCTAGGCTTCACACTTCTACCACTCAATGCTAAATTATGATTCACATCAAGACCCTATAGTTTTTAATAAAGATAGCCCCACCCATCTATCCCTTAAAATACATTTGATCTCATTTTAGATAAGGCTCTAAGATTTTGAATGAACGGATCTGAAAATCTTTATAGTTTCTGCAGTTGCATTTTGTCAAGTGCTCTACATTTCCCCATTTCACAACTTATGTTAGTCCCCATGTTGCTCCTAAGCATTGTCCTCTTTCAGATAGTCACCTGATGAGCATTAGCATCCTGGTTGTCATCAAAGAATATTTGAACTTTGGCCTAGGAGAATTCAAGGCTGGTAATGTGATTAAGTCTTTCTGAAATCAACACCATCCAATTCCTTGAATGACTTCAGTTGTTCTAAGCTCCCAGCCTGATTTTTGTCTCTCCTTTACATCACCATGATGGATGTCTTGTATTGTAATTGCAAGACATACCACCTGAGTAGAATATAGATTATCAGTCTTTTTTCTATTTTTCTAGAAATGATTGATCATTCATATTTATAGGGCTATCAACTGCTGGGATTTGAAAAGGTCAGTATTGATTACCCAAGTCACAGAGAGGGTTTACTTCTTTACTATACATAAATATGAGTTCCTTTTATGACACTCCTGTGATTTTTCAGGGACTGAGGAGGGAGAGCAGGCAGCATTCATGTGAATAAGGAAGGCAGTAGGAATTTCAGATAATACAGTTAGATACAGTCATAGGATATCCTATTCTTCTCCTAACCCCCTCCCCCAACATAAATATTTATCTACCACTTTACAGAGGAGGAAACTAACCCTGTCCATGGATATAGATAAAATACCACTGCTTGCATTAAGAAGAGATGAGGAGTTTGCAATATGAGCAGTGGTTTTATCTGAGTGAGATTTTGGACTCTTGTGAATGTCTTTCTTTCTCCATAATTCCCTTTATCTTAAATGCTTCTTATGAATCACATATATAGCTTTTCCAGTGAACAAAAAAAGACTAATGAAAACCCACTTGGAACAGCATGCCAAGTGGCATGAAGATGGCTTTTCTTCTCACTTTGGAAGAAGAGGAAAAGTCCAGGCTGCACCGAAATCTTCTACCTATGATTTGCTGACTGATGACGGCTCTCTTGTGCTTTCTTTCCCTTCCTCCCCCTGAACACTTAGAGTTTTTGGCCACTTCAGCCTGCGCTCTGAGTGGCAGTTGGTGAAAGTGGACTACAAGTCTATCTTCAGCCGGCGCTGCACTAAGGAAGACTATCAGACCTGGCACCTGCTCAATCAGGTATGCCCCATGGCAGGGCAAGCTAGCTTCTAGGAGGAAGTTCAGGGTTTCATGGTCTCTGGGCCTTTGGGTGGGATGAAGGTAGTGAGCCATCTGAGGATGTTTATATAGGTTTGTGAGGAACAGTTGGGCATACCCCCCAGCTAGGTTAGATGGTATTTAGGGATCATTTAATTCTTCATCCTCATTGAGGTCATTGAGCTGCCTGGTAGATAAAAGATGCTCAAAACAGGACTTTTAGATTTATCTGCAGGGAACTGTGCAGCAGACAGCTAGGAAGCCTTTACTGGCTTGCTTGTCTGCCCTGTCAATGCAGAGGGTCAGATCACGTCTCACACCAACCTGATATCAGGGCACTCTGGAGAATTGGGAAGCGGACTGCTGGGAGAGAGGTAGTGGTAGGGTCATCTATCAATGATGGGTATCTATTCTTACTCGGTAAAGGCAGATATTTGCATTCTCTAAATGCTGGAGTCCTTGTTATTTTCTCCTCTTTTTCTTTGTCCTTGAGTATGATCTAGGACTTCACTAAGATTATTTGTCACAGAAAAGGAAGGTTTGGGGTCAAGTTTAATTTTATTGTCAAGATGATATGGGGGAAAAAGCCAGAAGTGGTTCTTTCCTGTAGATTTTCTGGGCAATGACATTGTCTGTGTGGTTTCTGGAGTGTGTGTGCTCTATCATGAAGTAGAAAAGAAGCAGGACTTGACAGCTTGTGACAGAGTGGGTAGAGGGTGGCTGGCACCAAACCAGCTTCCTACAGTAGTTTTTATGTGGTAGCAAAAGGTTCAGACTTCTGATCTTGGAAGTTCTGGGTGGTTGTAACACAGAGTGGCTTTAAAAAAAAATAGAATGCAAAGGCCAATTCCTTTAATTAACAAGCTAATTTATCACACGGCCTAAGTGTTTCTCTGCGTCTCACACTGTGGACTTTCTCTCTAAGGGAGAGCCTTGCGTCATGGGAGAAAGGAAAATATTCAAGAAACGCAAGCCAGGAGCTCAGTGTGCCTTGGGCCGAGATTACTCCGGGTCGGTAGTCTCAGAACCCTGTGTCTGTGCTGACTGGGACTTCGAGTGGTGAGTCCTCTGGCATTTCATAAACAATTTCAAACAGCTGTTTACCTGTTGGTAGGGCTGGGGTTTAGATGGAGTTAGCAGATGATCCAGAAATATGGGATGAGATCACTGGCTTGGTTTGGGGGCCACATGGAACAATGGGTTAAGATGGAGTTAGCAGATGATCCAGAAATATGGGATGAGATCGCTGGCTTGGTTTAAGGGCCACATGGAACAATCTGCATCATTGAAAGGAGGAGAGAAGGAAGGAGTCTCACAAGAATGATCGCTGCACAGTCTTAGCGGCCATTCCCAAGAAGTCTTCTCATCTGTCTGCATTGGACAATATGGAGGAGTTGGGCTGGGCATTGATGAAGCTCAGGGAACAACCTCAGACCACTCATCTAGTCTTCCTTGGTGCTGAATCACAGCGTCAAACCCAAATATGTTGAAAATGGTTGTTCCCTACCAGCAGCCCCCTTCCCTCCTTCCTCCTATTCTCATTTTGTCCAGTGGTTGGCAATTTGTCCCAGAAGCCTTCCCTTCCTATGAGGCATGTAACTGATAACACTGAAGGCAGTGGGGCCTATCTGCCCTTCATCCTCAGCATGTTCCCTGGAAAGTGTGGCTTCAGTGAGGGCCATTCAATGGGTTATGCTAAGTGGAATTTAAATTTCAATTGCAGGAACCTTTCTGGGGGCAATTTGGGATCTTTGAGAATGAAGAACATGTTTACAGTTGGGAAAATATCATTTTTTTGTTTTTATTTTTTGGTGGTACTAGTTTGAACTCAGGTTTTAGCGCTTGGTAAGTAGGCGCTGTACCACTTTATCCATCTCAGACCCTTTTTGGATTTTATTTGTTTCTGGATATTGTTTTTTTTCAGCTTTGACCTCAGACCATAATCCTCTTTACCTTTGCCTCCCACGTAGCTGTACCACCAAGTACAGCCCAGGGAAGTTTTTTTATTATGTTGCAAATTAGTCATAGCAATGTGCAAAGGAGTCCACTTAGAATTAGGGCTTTTGATGTATTGATAGTCATACTCAATTTCCAGAATATAAGTACCAGGATGCCTTGGGTCCTGTTGTAGATTGACCCAATTTAGGCATGGTACCTTTGAGTACGTCAGACTACAGATTTTCCTCTGTCTTTCTGATCTATGGCAAGTCCTCACCCATTGTAAGGAGGCATCATAAGTGAAAAGAAATAAGACCTGTAGCATAAATATTTTTATTTCAGTAATTCAGTAATATTTACTGTTTTGGATAAAAAATCCCATTGCTGATATTCACAGTATTTATTCTGGGAAATTTTCATAATCTCTGTGCCTTTACCACCTCAGCTACAAAATAAAAATATATAACACGTACCTCATTGGGTCCTTGGGAGAAATAAGTGAATTAATAAATGAATGAGTCTATACGATTAATATAGATAAGGCATTTATCCTAATAGTGTACAAGTTACGTATGACATATGGTAGCTATTGTGTGAATTTTGTGCCTCAGAGTTAACTAGTCTCCATAGGATTTCTGGCAGATAAACCAGAGCTTCAAATAAGCATGGTCTTCAAAGTAGTACCTTTGGGTGTTATCCATTTGTTTTAATGCAGGTGGTATTGCTTAAAGTATTTCTGAACCCTTCGTTGGGGATGGCTGTCAGAACCCATTTCTAAGTGTGAAGCAAGATCCTTTGCAAGCCTTTTGTAGTTCTCACATCTGTAGCTGGAGGTCTCCCCTGGACCCAGGATCTGGCAATGTCAAGATCCCTACTATTGCTATTTTAATGAGGAGAACTTGATCATTCCAGGATTGGGAAAGGAGTAGTTGGGATCCAAGGTTCAGGTTTAGTTAAATCCTGAGTTCAGTCTTATTAGTTGAGATTTACTTTGTGTTTCAGAAGGAATATGTTGTCTATATTTAGTTACTATAAAATTAAAACTCCTCTATGGCTAGAGAGGTTGAACATTTCATCATGTGTGTATACTTCCTCTTCAGAGAAGTTTCTTTTTAAGTCTTTAGCCCACTTATTTCAAATGACTGAGGTTTACTGCTACAGATGGAGTTTAATATAGAATGTTTCATTAACTCTAAAATAACTCCAGATGAAGTAGTTTTGACCTTTGGTATTGGAATTTTAATAGATACATAGTCTCCAAGAAGATTTTATAGATTTTTTTGCTGTAAGGTATTATGTGTTTACATTTCTACAGTCAATATACCTGATATTAAAAAGAAAGTAGGAGAATCTCAGGTCAGATGCCAGGTAAACAAGCAGAAAAGGTTTGATGCTATTGAGTGGTCTTACATTATCAGAAAACAAAACAACACCCCCAGCCCAAGAAAAATCATAGTCTAAATATATTGTTACACCACTTTTGAATGTGGGAGAAGTTCTTTGTCCCCCTACCTTTTATGAACATCAGTTACTTCTAAAAGTAGGTTACATTTGACATATGTCTATGTACATACAATATGCTTTGATCAGACACACCCTTCCTGTACCTGTCCCAAAGTCCCCACCGCTCCCCAAAACAATGTCGACAAGCTCCAACACCACTTTTCTTGAATAGCTCATCTTCCTACATGCTCCTGCTTTGCCTTCCCCCTTTTACTCTAACTATACCTTCCCATCATTCATTTATTAAAGGTTCGTTAATTGTCCAAAGGGTTTTCACCATATTGTTTCACACACACCTAGGCAGAACTTTACCCAGAGAAATTATTTAAGATTTCTGGAATTTCTTGGTTATTTGCCAGTGGTTGAGGGGGATGAAAACAGAACTAAATATTAACATTGTCTTCCTTGACTTTAAGTCAGTTTCAATAAGCATCTATACTAGTTTTCAATATATATATATATATATATATATATTCATAGAATATGGTTTGCCTCTTTACCTCGAGAAATTAATGCACGGCAGCAGTTTCGTAGACCTCTGTCCTTCTCATCGTCCTCCCTACCAGGAAGTATTATTAACTAAGGAAGCTGAAGTACCCAGCACAGCTGGCACAAGTGATTACCATGCACATTCCAGTAAGTGGTTTCCTTAAGCCAAATCAAGGCATGTTCAGTTGATTGGTCCAGGCCAAGTTTAAGACTCAGAGACAACAGGAAGAGGATATAACCCAGTTTAGTAGTTTGGGGATGGGAGCCATCCTCCTTTTGATGGAAGTGTTGATTGCCCGAGGGGAAGTCCTTTGCTACCTATGTCCTTACTCTGCTTAAAGTGAGGGGGTTTATAGATTCACAGAAGCATTTAACTGTCAGACACACTTTCCTTTTACAACTTTCACCAAGGTGGGTATCCATAATAATTGTGAGCACTGGGTACACATTGATGCTTCAACTGAGTCAGAGTCTCACACATCCCCTGCCCTAAGCTTAACATGGAGAGCTATTCCACACCATCTGTCCTCATGAGCAGGTGAGGAACACGTTCTCACTGAGAATTAAGAATGTTAGACTCAACCAGGTGGTAAAATAAAGGAGCCTGGAGGATTTGCTCTAACGTTATGTGAGAGACTGCTATGGGAGAATAGCCCTCCAGGAGATCCAAATACAAATATCCAGTAAGTAACTATGAAACTGCCCCTCATCTTTCCTTCATTCACCCAGCCACTCACTCCACGCTAATGCTCCTCAGGAGCTTACTGTGTACTAGGTGTTGTACCAGTTCTTTGTACATGAATGATCTTATCTAATCTTCTCTACAAAATTCGGCAGGAAGTGTTTGTTATTACAAGCAATGTATTGATAGCACAAATGTATGCACAGATTGGATAATCTACTCAAGATAATATTCCTACCAGATCCACCAGATCTACCAGAATATGGGTATCAAGTGGAGATGCAGAAAACAGATGGGACATGTTGAGGGTACCAGAGACATCAATTTAGCTGTACCCAAAGGTTTAGCATTATGTATAATGGATCACAAGGAAGCATATAGTTTTTTTGCGATAGTGGGCAAACTAAAGTATAAACAAGACAACAAACAGTGCAGTACCAAGAGTTATTAAGCTAAAAGAAGGCATAATAGGATAATAAAGAATATAATTAAGTGCCGTATTTCATGGTCCTAAACTACAGTATACATTCTTATAATCACAAGTCACATGTGGTTATTTGAAATAAAATTTAAATACAATTTCTTAGTGGCACTGGCTGATGGTTTCCATAATTGACAGCATGGATATAAAACAATTCAACTGCATGGAGTTCTGTTGGACAGTATTAGTTTTACTGTACCAGGGATGGTCAGAAACTATTGGACAAAGAGAACATGATGGAAGCTTCCTCTAAGAGGTAGTGGTGGAGCGGTGTAGTCTTCTTGCTGATTAACTAATGGAAAAATGCAACCTTTTGGAGAGATGAATCAGGTACTAACTGACATAAATGATATAAATGAGAACATTGTTTGTGAGTAAAGAGTTAAGGCATATGGACAGAGTGGGATTCGATTAGAAGAAATATCTGAAGGCTAATTGTTGAGTTTTTCAAACCATTTCTGTGATGTCTTGGTTATAATTGGCTGGGATTTTTCTTTCCTCCGTGACTCTGAGGTTTATGCCTTAGGATGACAGATGATGATGATGACATTAATTATTCATCCATCGCCATTATGGCTGCATCTGTTTGTGAGTGCTCACACTGTGCTTGGCATAGACCTTCCTGATTCCAAGCCAGGATGTTACCTTGCCTCCTATGATGGTACAGGAACACCTGTAGCATGCAGCCAGGGGGGAGGAGAGTGGAACCAGTGGTCCAAGGGTCCAAGAGGGACTGCTAGAGGTAAGATGTTATTAGACTGGGACCATGCCGAGAGCTTTTCTGTAAGACATGATGATGACTTCATAGTTGGCAGAGAATTTTCCCCGATGACTAGAAAGATGTCTTTTGTGATGGTAAAGATACAGAACAGCATTCCCTCCTGATTATCATCCCCATCTGCCTCTCTCAGAGGAGTGCAAACTTGAGTAAGTTATTTGGCCTCTTTGGGCTTTCTGCTTTTGCTACAACTGAAGAGACTAAGCCAAAGATGAACCAGTGTCCCTTTCTATACTGACACGAAGATTTTTTTTTCTTCACTTCTAGAATTGCCTGGCTCTTCTTAAAATTCAAACTTTTCCCTGGATGAGGTTTAGAAGATGTGCAGATAGACTCCTGGAAACAAACAAGTTTTCTCTCAAACTTCTAGAAGTTTAGCTTTTATTACCCAGAAAGCCATAGAGGTGACTTATTATCTTGAAGAAACCTGCTGGCATGTTTGCAGAATCTGTCAGCACATCTCCCTGAGGCAAATCAAACTTTCTGTTGCTTCATGTATGAACTCCCCCCAGTTATGGATACCCAGTTTCCTCAACACACCTTCTCCCTTCCCCTCCACCCACCCCCAGCAGCTGGAGCATTAGCTGGGAGCTACTTGTTGTCCTGAATCATGCAGACTCCTGAGTTGGGGAAAGGGCTGGGCAGTCTGCGGGATTTTCATAGAAAATAATGAAGTCTATAGCTTGGGGCAGCCAGATTCCATTAATGTTGTTGAGTATTCACCAGGTACTTTTTCTCTTTGGGGCAAAACAGCATGCTTGATGCACCTTTTTAAAATTGCATCACAAACAGGTAGCAGAGCTGAACAGAACTAGTGGAGAGTGCTATAGTTTGCACAAAGCATTAGAACAATTCCATCCTTCATGAGCAAGAAAGACCATCCTTCCTTCACAGATTACCAGTAGCTCTTAGGTTCAACAGGTTCATCTCACAAACCAGGATGGGAATTCTGTTGTAATGCAGACACACCACAGCCCAATGAATGCTTGGAAATAAGATAATCAGTGGTGTACTGGTAAATATTTAACTACCATCTCTCTGGGAACAAACAAATATTGATCGCTGAACATATTCCCACAATGAAAAATTTCAAGCTACCAACACATTATCAATGAATGCAAAACTGGGAAGAGATAGGTAGTAGTTTATCTCTTATAATATATTATATAATAGGCAATAGATTATATAATATATAGTTATATTATAAATATGTTATAAATTATATATTATGAATTGCTCCCCCCATTTAGACACTTAGAGGAAAATAACCTCAAAAGTAAAGACAATGTAGCACCATAATTTATATTTAACATGGTGTGCATTATATAGAATAGTAATAAATTCAATTCTATATATTATTTATTAATTGAGTAATAATAAAATCCAAGAAAAATGATGTAGTACTTCAGGCTTAGGGCATAAAGTAAAGGAAGGGTTTGCTGAGAATGTACATTTATGGATCTGGTCAAGGAAAATGTGGCAGATAGTGTACAGGAACTTATTAATCAGTTGCTGCCCATGACTGTACAGGTTTCTGAGCTTCCTCTGCTATATGAATTATTACACTCTTTAGTTGAGTTTGGGATATGTTGTATCTCCTTCAAAGCCTGAAAATCAATTGAAGGCAGAGCTTGTTATACTTATTTTATAGGTCAGAGGGAATATTGAATAACAATAAATGTGGGATCATATTTGCATTCCTGTCTCCCTTAGTTTCTATCCTAGAGACACACATATTAAATTTGCTTGGGTTTTCATTGGGCTTTCACAAAATCAAGGCTCCAAAAATATGGGAACTTGAGAAAGAATGCAGTATTGGGCATTGGGGAAGTAGTGACCCCTGGTGCTTTGTTTCTTTAATGCTCTATGGATCAATATTCAAATATCCAGATTGTGCTGCCTGGCCTGTGGCTGTCAGTAAACCCTTAGATGCTGAACCTGGAAGCATGAATTTCCCTGTCAAGAAAAGCCCCTTCAGTGACCTCAGGCTGGTTACCGGAGTGATAATCCCTTTTACTCACTTTATTACTCTTCTTCTCCTTTGACATTTACACACCTGGGAACTTTATGAAAGTCTACGGAGCAGGGAAACACCCTCTGGCTTTCAGACAGGGCCATTCCCCTCCTGCTCTGTCTTCACGTTTTCTCTTTGCACATGGGAGGAAAGAAGATAATCATAATCTTCTTCATTTTGTTATGGCTGATATTTTAGAGAACCAGGGGAAAGAGCCAGATTTTAATTCATTTTAGGGAAATATGGACTCCATTCTATTTGATCAGGAATAGCTTGACTGCATACACATATATTTACATAAATATATATTTATTCTTGTGTTTGAAAGAGGGTGAATTTGCAGAGGAAATGAAGATAAAAATGTACAAAATCAATTTTGGAATGGCATATCTTTAATCACAACCTAGAAATGTATTCTGACCTTTAAAGTCAGCTTCGTGGTTGCCATCCATTTATTTAATTTATTCAGCTGTGACCCAAACCAAACATGTTTATAAATTTATGACACCCCCACATCAATCCCCAAGCCATTGTATGCATCATACCTTTTCTAGTCTTGAATTTCTAGGTCATAACCTATCATTTTTCTTTCATGACTGCACTCCAAATGAATTCAGACTATTTTTAAATTGAAACTTACACTCTTTTCAAACTCTGAGTATTTGTTCACACCAGGAAAATTAAAACAATGTGTTATGACTCACTAAATTGATAGTGATAGGGCATACATATATTTGTGTGTGGCTGTGAGCATTTTACACACATGCCATTCCCCAATATTATTTTTCTTGACAGTGACTATGGCTATGAGAGACACGGGGAGACTCAGTGTGTCCCAGCTTTCTGGTATAATCCAGCATCTCCCTCAAAGGACTGCAGCCTTGGTCAAAGCTACCTCAACAGCACTGGGTAAGTAAAACACTTGGGGAACCTCAACTTGTTTTCCCATTTGTCTGTGGTGGAAAGAATAGGAACGCATCGCTGCTGGAGGAGATGAAATGTATAGATGGTTCTTTTGTGCCTTTGGCTTTCGAAGGAAATTGAGGAAATACTGCAGCGTGAACACCATGGAGAAGCGTTAGAACACCACTGGGAACACCACTGGAAAGTATATTAGAAGAGATTCTGATCATTCATATTCCAGTGGCTTTTACCATGATTCTTAGTAGATACTGATTTTTTAAATAAAAACTTCTCTTCTGGGAAGGAATTTTGTCTTATTTTGAAGGCCTCAAATGAAATAAATTAATTCGAGTGATACACAGAAATCACAGTGTTCTTTAGTGGGAGACAAATGGAAGTTCTCACTCACAGATACATACAACTCCAAATGAAAACCCACAGTCTCATCAGAGGCCGACCTGGTAGTTCTGCAATTGGATGTGTGCTTCTCCCTTGGTTTATTAACTGCTTCTCAGATGCTCAGAAAAGTGTGTTTTTGTTTCCTTTTTTTCTGGGAGACTTGTTATCTTGTCTTCCCTTTGTAGTCTCCATGGCTTGGAAGAGATCTTTCAAGTAGCATGTGGAAAGGCAATCCTTCTCAAATTCTAATGTGTTTGCACAGCTATCTGAGGATCTTGTTAAAACTCAGCACCAGACCTGAGAGATCAGAGGTGAGGTTGAGATTCTACATTTGTAGTGAACTCACTCATGTGAGGATTGTTGGTCTCCAGACCACCTTATGAGTTGCAGGGACTAAGCTGTTCTACAGGCCAGTCATGCCTCTTCCAAGGGGCCGTCTTTCCATATCAGACATGTCAATATCCTTTTACTTTGACCTTGCCTTCTTGGAACACACTGGTAGGTGTTATCTACCTATCTGGCACCTACAAAGGGAAAATAAAAATGTTGAAAAGGTGAGTTGAGTTGTCTGAGCTACTCCGATAACCACAAAATTCTTAGCCAAGTATTTCATCCTAGGAGGGCTTATTCCTGAGTTCTGAGTTGGAGTTATAGAACCTTTGATGGTTATAGGTTTGATTAGGGACTTAAACCATTCAAGCTGCTTAAACTTAAGGAGATAACCTGGCAGAGAAAACAATACTGGGAAGCTTGAGGAAGGATATAATGGATCCAAGGTATTATCTAGGGACCCAATTCCCAGCCAGAACATCTCCTGGACATCATCAGAAAATAATTATATTAGGAAATATCATAGAGTCCTGTGGCATTTATAACTGGATCTAATTTTTAGCAACTTAGGTGCATCAGAACAATACATAGCTAAGCAAATAAATCAGGAAGATAAAAAAGTCCTTTTACTCCCTCTATCCAAAAGATTTACCATCAACATCTACAAATTCTTCTGGGATTCTTAAATGTTGGTTTATTATAAATCATGAAACAGCTTGAACTGATGCTAACTAAAGTTAACAAGGAGAGTGGATGATATAAAGTTTGCATTAGGATATGGTGCCACTGAAACATTTATCATTAGTTAAAAATGAAATAGCTTCTGGTAAAGACTATCAAGGAGGTATACACTGTTTAAAAATTTTTGATTAACTACATTGATCAGGACCAAAAGAAATATGTGTGTATATATAAAATATGTTATATATATATTATATCTACTAAGCTACACATATAATTTTAAGTTATCATATTTTAAAAGTTTTAAGGCTATGAAAGTGCTTTTAATAATAATGCATCTTTCTCTAACCTGATACATAAAAAAGTTTACCATTTAACATGCCACTTTATCAACTTTTCAAGAATTCGGTGTTGTGGAAAATGGCTCATATAGTGAACATCTCAGTTGACAATTAACAAGAGTGTAAACAAGAGAATGTATTTTAATTTCATCTGAGATAGTGACTACCTACAATTTTCACTTAAAATCCTCCAGGAGGGAAAAATAGATTGGTGTTCATCACTGGGCATCTAATGAGGAAATCAGTTATTGGGATACTCGTAGCACTCAAGATGAATTCAACTTTCTCTTTTTTTCTAAGAAAATAGAAGAAAGCAATATAGACATGTGGATTAATTATTCCTGGCACAGAGAAAGGAGTCCAGATGTGATAGAAATAATGACAGTGGTGATGATAAGGGAAATAGTGGTGATTGCACAGTAATGCACCTTTTTTTAGGTTTTTGGTGTGTGTGTGTGTGTGTGTGTGTGTGTGTGTGTGCTAGTGCTGGAGCTTGAATTCAGGGCCTCAACCTCTTGCTGGAGGCTGGTACTCAAACACTTTACCCAGACCTTCACTTCCAGCTCTTTGCTGACTAATTGGAGATGAGTCTTTCAGATTTGTCTGGCTTAACTGGCTTTGAAGCACAATCCCCAGATCTCAACCTCTGGACTATCTAGGTTTAAAGATGTAAGCCCTGGCATTCTAGCCAGAATGTTGTTTTTAGTGAAGTCTTACAGACCATGATGTGTCGGGGGATAATGTCTGTGTAGGCAAGCCTTTGGCTCACAGGTCAAGGCAAGTGACATACTATTGTGGGTGTCATGGAAGGTCATGGTGCTTTGTAGGCAGGCTTTTCCAGGCCAGTCTCCTCTACGAGGTAATTTTGCTTCCAGCAGAATTGAACAGAGGTTTCAATTTGGTGTTCCTAATGAGGAAAGGAATTATTAACAAGAGACAAGGTGCTTTACAATAGCCCAGTGGCTCCCGAGGAAAGGCCATCACATATTAGAGGAAGAAATGATGTCCCAGGATGGATAGAAGACAGGAAGAGGCCTCCGGACTAAGGACAGTTAGAAGTCTGATGTTTTAGTACAGAGAAAGCTGGAGGTGCCCTTGGGGCAAAGGAACAGGCCTCTCTCCCTGAAAGAGGTGAGCTTGCTTTCCCCACTTCCTTAGTGCTGTGGGCCTCCTCTTTCTTTTCTGTGTGTGAGTCAGGCATTGATTTTTCTTGGCTGGTTTAGACACTGATCTGATCCACAGCTCACCAGCTGGGATCAATAATAATGTTTAAGGAGCTACTCTTCCTGAGATGGAGGGATAGCAGTTCCTTAGCATTTGTTTATCCTCTTCAATGGATGTCTTTTTCGAGACTTAGGTTTTAGGGACGGCTGTGAGAAGCATCTTTCTGTTGCTTTTGATCTCGTGTACTCTGTTTTGTATGACAGGCACTCACACACAGATTACGCCACTGTCAATGGTTCATTCTCTTTAGGTACCGGAGGATTGTGTCCAACAACTGCACAGATGGACTAAGGGATAAGTACTCTGCCAAGGCTCAGTTGTGCCCAGGAAAAGCCCCTCGAGGTCTCCATGTGGTGACTACTGATGGGCGGCTGGTGGCAGAGCAAGGGCATAATGCAACCTTCATCATCCTCATGGAGGAGGTGAGTGTCTACCTGGACCTCTGCAGTCAGAACTCACCTATTGGACATTCCCAGACAAGGAGGAAAAGGGTTCCCAGACAGCTGCAACCATTCAAAGAGGAGAAGCAGACTTCTGGAGAAAGTACTGACAGGATAAAAGAGGCTTTAGAGATCTTCCTTCCTCCATCCCACAATAATGACCCAGCCCATCATTGGGGTTCACTTGCCCCCCGTGACCTGGATGTGTGGATGATTTCTGCAGGGCTCCCACTTGGGGCTTGCTTAGGAAATGTTTATATCATAGGACCATGATCTGTAAACTGCCAGAAAAGGGCATTCAAATTACATCTGATGCTTTGAAGAACCTCTATTATTTAATTCCAATCCTTGGCCTCGCTGATTAGAAAACCCCACAAAGCTTTTCAAGGGTCTTGAGAGTGTGAGGATGAGGAGAGGGGAAGATGATTGGAATGCCTGAAACTTATCTTGGTAAGAAACCATGTATTAATTGCTTTTACATCCATAGGTTATTTTCTTACTGTCTTTTGCAACCTGGGCAACACAATCTGGTGTTATTCAGTCATTCCAGGGTGAAATTAGCTCTATTGACAGCTTCTTTTTTCTTTTTTTTTGCTAGTCTGAGGCTTGAACTCAGAACTTGGCCACTGTCCCTTCTTTTGCTCCAGGTTAGCACTCTACCACTTGAGCCACAGTGGCACTTCTGGCCTTTTCTGTTCATGTGGCACTGAGGAATCAAACCCAGGGTTTTATGCATGCTAGGCAAGCACTCTACCACTAAGCCACATCCCTAGCCCCTGTTGACTGTTTCTTGCTCCCTCTCTTCTTTCCATACCAGGAACTTTTCATGTACTCGTTGCTGAGCTGGTGGAGCTGGACAGCTTGCCTGATTGACAATGCCCTCTAAATTTATATGTAAATTACGCTATGCTCTTGAGATCATGGAAAGAGAGACAAGCACTAGGAGGTTTTTCTTACAAGCAGGAGCCCTCAGAGCCTTTAAAGTCAGAAGCACACCAGACAAGACAGGTTCCTTATCCTGAATTGACAGAGTCCTCCACCTTTACCCTACACTCAGGACTCAAATTAAAGGACTTTGAAGATTCAGAGAAGGTCATTATCATATTTCCACAAGGGAGTTTTCATGACCAGATATATAAAAACCTTTTCTTGAATGGCTGTGAAGAGCCATCATCTAATCTATTTGAATGGCCTTGGATTCATTTCCACTTTAATTTATATTTATAAACTTAAGGAGAGTTTATAGTGGATGTGGGGGTCAGGAGAGCATCTTCCTATATTTCTTTTACTTCCAGATAGGGGAAAGGGAGGGAATGTGAAACTGTGATCATAATTACAAAATGCATTTATTTCTTCATTCTATCATCTCTTTTGGTATGACAGAAGTTGATAATCCTGTTCTTCTTTATTCACAGTTTTTGTTTGGGTTTCAAACTCATTGTATTTATTCAAAGTGTTTATCTAATGAGGGAGTGAGGCATGAAAAATGAATTTCAACATTAGCCCTGAAGATGACAACTGTCTCCTTGTGATAGTGTGACAAATGCTCCTGAACTAAACTGTTGATATAATGTTGCCAGGCAGGCAACACCCTAGGATTCTTTCCCTTCCAAGAACCAGCTATATCTGAGATCTAGGACACTCACCTGTAGAATGGAAGTGATCATTCCATTGTTTTGTTTTTTGTTTTGTTTTGATTTTTGTTGGTCATGGGGCCTGAACTCAGGGTCTGGGCACTGTCCCTCTGCTCTTCAGCTCAAGGCTAGCCACAGCACCACTTCCAGATTTTTCTGCTTATGTGATGCTGAGGAATCAAACCCAGGGCCTCATGCATGCAAGGCAAGCGCTCTACCACTGAGCCACCTTCTCAGCCACCCCCCCATTGTTATTTTTAAGATGCCATTATAGCTAGCTAGCTAGATTTGTGTGTGATAATTAGCATAATTCTTATAATGTGATGACAAATACTAAAAAATAAGACCATTAAACTTATATCGTATTAATTGAGAGCTTAGTACTGAAACTAGGCTAGGTTCAAAACTGGTATTTTCTGCTACTAGCTATCTGACTTTGGTCAAGCTACTTTATTTTTTGTTATTGTTGTTGCCATTTTAGAACAATAATATTTCCTACAAGACAGTATTATTAGGAGATTAATTCCTTTGCACCGCATATAAAACTTTGCAAATACTACATTTACTATTATTGCTCTTATTGTGACACAGCATAAACCCTGTTCATGAGGGGATCAGAAAGCCCTTGATCTCCCAGCTCTGAGGTTCAGGTATGCTCTGACTTATCCCACCAACTTAGATGCAGTAAGTACCTGCCCATAGTGCCCTGGGGCATTAGATAGGAGTAAGGTGATTTTCCTGAGGTGTTTCTGTCCCTGGGAAGTATGGCAGGTCCTCAGGGAGTAGTTGTCCCTTTGGAAAGATGCATTGCATAGAAATCAAGCAGGACTATGTGAATGATCCCAGACCATCTGCTCTGTTTCCTTATAGGGTGATCTCCAAAGGACAAACATCCAGCTGGACTTTGGGGATGGGATTGCTGTGTCTTACGCTAACTTCAGCCCCATTGAGGATGGCATCAAGCATGTGTATAAGAGTGCAGGCATCTTCCAGGTGACAGCCTATGCAGAGAACAACCTTGGGTCAGACACCGCAGTCCTCTTCCTGCATGTGGTTTGTAAGTACCATGAGTAGGCCCTTCTCCCTTTGTTCCTAGTGACCAATTCCTACTGGCCAGACTGTGGGAGCCAGAGCTGAGGTCAGATTCAGTGTGGCCACTAACATGGCTCAAACAGAAAGACTGAGTTGTATACTAAGCTGTGATTGAGGTGGACTGAGTAGTCTGAGAGTTTGAATAACAAGACTCTCCTTTTCAGCACCACACATTTCTGCCATACCTTCAGAATAGAATGTACAATTCTCTTCCTTGTGCTTTGGAAAATCTTGAGAATATTTAAGTGGAAACCCATCTGATTGATGGCCAGAGGTTCATTTTCAAGCTATTATGAGTGAAAATTGCACAAATCGAACTAAACTATTATCTCTGTTGGAAAAAAGAAAACAAAGAAGGATTACAGAAATGAAAGTTTAGATCATTTTAAAGAAGAATTGAAGATGTAGAAAACTTAATTCATTCGCCCCAAATTATTTCAGATTTATTATGCTATAAACAAGTCTAAGAAATTTCTGAAATACTTTGGTTATTTCTAGGGATGACTTCCTTGCTATTGGATGTTGCTTTGTAGGGACAAACACATCAACTAAAAGTTCCAACCTACATTTGTTTGTGCCAGGTGAATTTCGTATGTTAGATATTGTGAGACTTGACTCCTAGAAACAAAAAAATGAATATTGTAATTCAGAATGATGGGTCAAGGAAGTGTTGGTAATGTGGCTGGCATTAGTTTTCTTCACCTTTATCAGTGATATTCATATTCACATTCAGATTTTTGTGATTCTTCTTTTAACAACTGTTCTTTATCATCTGTTGGACTCTGTATTCCAACATCTAGTGGATGCCTGGAATCCAAAAGAGCACCAAACCCTAAAATATATACTGTGGCTGGCAGCCTATACATCATGGACACACTCAACAAAATGGTTTGTGCTCTGGGAAGAATAGAGACAGATCATGTGAGATCTCATTGCGAGAGAGTGTTGTGCAATTTAAACTTATGGAGTGTTTATTCCTGGAGTTTTCCATTTAATCACTTCAGTCTGTACTTTACTGTGGGTAACTGAAATGGCAGAAAGTAAAAATGTGGATAAGCAGGGCCTACTATATTCTCCACAATGGTTTTCCAATAAGCTGTCACAAATGGTGAAAATGACAGGTTTTAAAAGCTAAACTACAGGGAGGTTTGGGGATTTTTCGGTGGTGGAGCTTGAACTTGGGGTTGGGGCACTGTCCCTGAGCTCTTTTGCTCAGGGCTAGCACTCTAGTACTTTGAGCCACTGTACCACTTCTAGTATTTTGGTGGTTAACTGAAGACAAAAAAAAAAATCTCACCGACTTTCCTGACCAGGCTGGCTTCGAACCGTGATCCTCAGATCTCAGCTTCCTGGGTATCTAGGATTATAGGTGTGACCCACTGGTGCTCAGCCTATAGGGAATTCTTTATCTATTGCTAACTCAGTGATAGCCTAAGGACTGCCTTGTAAATAATCAACATTTAAGAGGTTCCCTTGTAGAGAGTAAACTACTTAGTTTCCTATTACAGAAACCAACAAGGATAGATGATAGTAAAATGTATGAAAGGAAACCTACATGGTAGATCAAGTATGCCTCTAAAAATGCCAGTCTATATAACCTTGAGATAAATTATCTTTCTTGAGTTTGCTAAACTCTAACATTAAATGACTTAATTCTGAATACGACTTGGTTTCTGAGGGTTCTTGTAACAGCAAAAAAATAAAAATACTACTAAAACACCTAATCATTTATTAATTTAATCAGCAAGCATTTATGGAGTTTTTAATATGTGCAAGATTCTCTGTTAGGCACTGAAGATTCAGCAGTAATATATAGTCTTATCCTTGAAGGATTTACATTCTGTTAGAAAGGGGGAGGTCTGCAAGTGAGCCACAGGTAGACAAAATGATGATTATCTTTACATGTCAGTTACAATCGTTTTTCCTCTGGAAACACCAAACCAGGAGCCTGGGGCATGGGGAAGGGGAGGAAATAGTATGGCAAGTATTCATGAAACCAGGTTCAAGAGCAAGGGAGACCTGTGTTTATATTCTGATTATATGCCTTTGTTTATTGTTTAATACTAGTTAATTTTCACAGCCTTTAGAAACCTCATCTTTTAGCACAAGCTTATAAGGTGGCTGTGGGAATGGTTAGATGCTTCACTGATTCAGAATTCAGCTCATAGCCATGTTGTTTAATACTAGTTAATTTTCACAGCCTTTAGAAACCTCATCTTTTAGCACAAGCTTATAAGGTGGCTGTGGGAATGGTTAGATGCTTCACTGGAAGGATTCAGAATTCAGCTCATAGCCATGGTTTATCCCCACAAGGTATACAAAGTCAAGTCAGCAAAAGAGGGGTGGGGGAACACAAGGGGCAAAGCCCAGCAAAAACTAGGTGCAGCCTTCTTCAGATTCTTTCCCCATGGCATCATGTGGGATTTATCTACTCTTCCAGCAATGACTGTTGATAACCTAAGAGTTGGCTACCACAGAAACTTAGTAGAGAGTCTCTTTTATTTGGGGCTGGTCAGGTACTGTCTTGCCTGGAATAGACCCAAACTCCAAACTTCCAGCAAGCAAGTATTCAGAATAAGCTATGCTGTTGGCAAGAACAGGTAGACAACATGACTTAACTCTTGCTAGTTAACTCGTAACCAAGGGTGCGCTCAGAACTGAGCCCCCAGACCTCAGCTGAGAGCCGGCTCTTCATGCAGACATTTTTCAAAAGATGACAATTTCAGGCCTAAGTTAACAATTTTCTGCACAGAGCACTGATGGCTGCTTCACACCCAGCCAGGGATGTGCCGAATGTTACCCGTTATTATCATAATTACTAATATTTCCTGATAGCTTTCTGCTCAACACTTCTGCTGGAATTAAAAATGAATACAAAGAAAGAAAAAAAAGGACATTACATATTTCTTTCCTCTAAGAACAAGAACTTGTACCACTCTTGCTTTTGATTTTGCCAAGATTTGGCTTTGTGTGCAGGTGTGAAGTTCAAAGTATCTTAGTGCAACAACAACAACAACAGCAAACTCCAAACCCAAAAACAAAAAACCAGCAAGGAACAGGTTTATCCTGTGGGTTATGTGCACAAAGGAGGAAATGTTCCTTGAAACTTTTATCGTGCTCGTAATTCCCTCCAAATCAATCATGACCACATTTACCAGACAGTTATGATCGTGGAAACTGCTCTTGGCCTCACCTTGGGCCATTAGCTAACAAAAGTAGTTGTTAGCTGCCCATAAGAACCAATCTCGCACAGATTATTAGATTTTCATCAAAATGGGCACTTTGACAGGGAAGACTAGGGGTTTGTAGCATTCTCTCCTGAACCTCTCCAGCTCTCTTCCTGCTGCTCTGTGGTCTCCTCCTGGAAGTCTGGATCAGGCTTAGGATCTTGGCCTTTAAAAGCTGTTTTAAAACAGATATGGTTTCTTAGGATTATGTCTAACCAAACATTGACCTGAAGCAGGAATTAATATAACCATGTTGACTACTCATGAAGTCCTATTCTTTTTATATCTGGCAAGAATTTAGAGAGAATAAACAGAGTCTTTTCTTTTTCCTATCTTCCTTGTGCCTTGAGCCTCAGTTTTACAGTATTGTCATCCATGACCCATGAAGGCCCCCGAGTGATAGCTAAGAAGAATTTCTAGGGCCACAAGCCATGGTTTAGTACGACGATACTAAAGTTTAAAGATAAACTTTAGAGATAAAGTTTAAAGATACTAAAGACCAGTGTGACTAGGGAAGCAACTTTATTCCTTTGGAGGGAATATTAGTGAGAACAGAAGCAATGACTTCTGGGAAACCAGACCCCAGAAGAAGAGCTGGAGGGAAAGAGTAGGGGGGTGTGAACTCAGCCTGGAGACAGGTGCTGGAGAATTCATATGGGAAACCAGACTTCTCATATCCTTCTTGGAGCATGGAGGATCCTCTCCCTCCCTCTGGCACCCCCCCCCAACACACTTCCCACAAGATCCAGTCTTCCTCCTTGGTCAGCAAAATGCAAATAATGGAGAAGTATTAGTCAGATAAATTATTAAAATGAAAGCATTGGAAGTAGCCAATATTTTTTCACACCTTATCTTCTTTTACTGGCTTCCAGAACACCCTACAAAAATAACACAAATTTGCTCATTTAAAATAATTACACCTTCAGCCAAATGTGTATACTAAGTAACAAGGTTGAAATTATTTGCTGGAAAGCATCTTAAGGTGCCATCTGTCTGTAGTCATGTCAGAGGACTGTAGGTAGCAAGCATTTTCTGGCTATGGATTACAGAGATTTGTTACATTTTTTTTCTTTCCTTCAGCTTTTCTAATTTAGAAAAATTACATACATTTATTATATACAACACGGTGTTATGAAATATATATGTACAAGGGAATAGTTTGTTGGGGATAATGAGCAGGCATTAACCTCTCATTCTTATTTTTTGTGGTGAGAATAGTTAAAATCTATTCACCTTAATACTCAAAATGCAATCAAGTGATCATAACTACCATGATAACTGTATCCATTAAATTTGTTCTTCCTATTTTACTGAAGTTTCATAGGAGCATTTAATCCATCCTACCTCTGTCATCCTCTGGGAATCACCATGCTACTTCATGCTTTTGTGAGTCGAACATCCTTAGATTCCACATGTGAATGACATGGTGTGGTTTTCCTCATTCTGTGTCTGGTTTATTCACTTAACATGATGTTCTCCAGATTCAGCAACGTTGACTCAAATCACTGGAGGAAAAGAACCCAAGAGTTGGAAAAATAAAACAAAACATCTGCCTCCCCAATACAAAACTGACATACTCATGACATTTTAAATTTTAACGCATTAATGTACAAAGGGCTTACAGTTATTTAAGTCAGATACAGAGTACATTTTGTTCTGAAGAATGTCACCCCTTCCCTTGCTCTCTCCTATTTTTTCCCTTCCATTCCCAACCATAAATTATACAGTTCATTTTCAATATAGTGTCTGTTGCATTTGTTCATTCTAGCACTTCTTTTTTTCTTCTTCTTTTTTCTTTTTTATGTTTTTTTATTTTGAAAATACTGTACAAAGGGGTTACAGTTATATGAGCAAGGTAATGAGTACATTTCTTATCAAGCATTGTTGCCTCCTCCTTTGTTTCTCCCCACCATCCTTTCCCTCCCACCTCCTCAACTATACTCCCCCCACCTAATTTGTAAAGTTCATTGTTCAACAGTGTCTTGTACATCTCATTATTACAATGGGTCTACCTGTATCCCTATTTAAACATTTTGTTTTTTCCCTACTCCTCCCCAAGTTATGCCGACATCAAATACAGTGAATACAGTGAAAACAGGGGTTATACTGTGGGGGAGGAACATATAAAGCAACAAAAAAATCATATAGTACCTTATAAATACTCTAGAAACAATAGCAAGAAAGGAAAAAGACCACTGTGTCTCTATCTTGGGGTTAATTTCGCTTAACATCATCTTATCTGGTCATATGTACATAGCTTTTGACCTTTATGCTTGTCCCAGACATATGCTAGTTTTTGCATAGGGAAACCATAGGACCTTTGTTTCTTTGGGCCTGGCTTACTTCACTTGATATAATTTTTTCCAAGTTTTTCCATTTTCTAACAAATGGGGCAATGTCATTCTTTCTGATTATCTTTTTCATTTTAGTCAACCAATGAAACTAAAACCTTACTTCTTTTGCCTGGGGTATGTTTGTGGGTTACTCTCTTAATTGCTAGTATAAATCTTACAATTTTCTGGGAGAAAGAGAGGAAGAACTTTTAGTACTTTGCAACTTGGCGTTTGGAGCCAGTCTTTTCCCTCTTTGCATATTGACTTTTCCAGCATCTGAATGATGTTAAGATACAATGGCGAATTATGGAAGAGGATGGAAGCCAATTAATCACCTAGGCTAGGGGAAAAATCTTTCAAACAGTACTTTGAACCCAAATCCCCAAACAGGCCTAATCATCAAATAGCAAACAGACTGTTGTTTCTCTTTTTATTCTGGACTAAGTGTTCAGCTTTGTCCTTGGATTGCAATAAACAACAAACATTCTTGGTAAGATGATTTCTCCTTATGTAAATTAAGCTTGGATTTCACTCAAGAAAGCCAAACCTGCTTTGAATTCCCTCCTGTATAGTGGACCTTCTTTTCCAGGACATACTTCCTAGCCTTTGTGAGTTTGTGGTCATTGTGGTCATTCTTTCAGGGACAACCATTGAGATTAAGATGAAAATTCTAGAGTGTGATATAGTTTGCTAGCTTGTTCTGAGACTGCATACACTGATTGGTTTGTCTGTTTTTTCTTATTCCTTTAGGTCCTGTGGAGCACGTCCACCTCCGAGTCCCATTTGTTGCCATAAGAAATAAGGAAGTCAATATCAGTGCGGTCGTGTGGCCTAGTCAGCTGGGGACCCTTACGTACTTCTGGTGGTTCGGCAATAGCACAAAGGTTTGGCCATTTCAGATCAGTATCAACTTTGAGCTACACTGAAACCTCTGGTGCTGCAGCTTGCCAAGTTAGCGTCAGGGGCACTGTGAATGTGGCAGTGCTTAGTGACATTAAGAACTCAGGAGCTGAATAGAAGACACCCTCCCCCACTGAGTCCATTACTTTAACCGGGGACATCTGAGTAATGCTAAGGAAGGAAAAGTACTTTGAGACACTCTAGAAACCTCCTCTAATCAACACTTTGTTTTAATCCTGGCTTTGCCATTTCCTAGTCATGTAATAGCAAGGAAGTTACTTGGCATCTTGAGATTCAAGGATCCGGATTGTCAAATGTGAACTAGACATCTTAATGTAGGTTAGAGGAATTAAATGCTGCAACACATTTAAAGAATCCTCACCATTAGCTACCCTGTGCTGTATAAAACCTAGAGTTTGTAGGCAAGGTAGTGCTCTTGTTCTCTCTTAAAATAAGAAATGGAACGGATCAAACACTGAATTTTCTACCTAGCCCTTGTCCTAAGTACCTGGTGATGGAAATGCCTATTTCAAAAGTGACAGTAATTCTATGATAAAAACTGGGAACAAGATTCCTCAATTAAAGTAATGCTCTTTATTTCCTTCCTTCCCTCCTCCCTCCCTCCCTCCCTCCCTCCTTCCTTCCTTCCTTCCTTCCTTCCTTCCTTCCTTCCTTCCTTCCTTCCTTCCTTCCTTCCTTCCTTCCTTCCTTCCTTCCTTCCTTCCTTCCTTCCTTCCTATCTCCTTCCCTCCCTCTCTTTTTTTTCTTTCCCAGTTTTAGAGTTTCTGCTCAGGGTTTCCTGCTTGCTTGCCTTGCTCTGCTTGCTTGCCAGTTGGTGCTCTATCCCTTGAGACATACCTACATATCTGAAGCCCTGATTTTTGCTGGTTATTTTCGAGATGGAGTCTCAAGTACTTTTCTGTTCAAGCTGGCTTCAAACTGAGATCCTATAAGTTTCAACATCCTGAGTAGCTAGGATTATAGATATTAGCCATTATTGCCTGGCTTCATTTCATCTTGTTGGTGAACCATATTCCACTATTTAGATCTTCCACAGTCTATTACTGAATACATCTTGGTCTTTTCCAACTTTTGACAATTACAAATAAAGCTGCTATAAACATCTACGTTCAAGTTGTCATGTAGAGATGATTTCAACTCCTTTGAATGAATTACAAAGTATGATTATTGGATCATGTCATAACAGCATATAAAGCCATCTTCCAAAGTGGTTGCTCCCTTCTGCATTCCCACTAGCAATGAGAATTCTTGTTTTTCTACATTCCCCAATTCCATTTTGATGTGTCATGTTCCAGATTTCAGCCATTCTAAAAGGGTTTAAGTTTGAATTTCTCTAATGTTTCACTATAAGGAAAATATGTCTCTTATATATTATGTTTAGTGAGTTTTTTGTTGAGCTCTCTTGCTCATTAAAAAATAGTTTGTTCTAGTTTTTGCTGTGGAGTTTTTAATAGTTCTTTGTATATTTCAGATAGTAATCCTGACATGTCTTTTGCAAATATTTTCATGCAGTCAGAGGTTTGTCTCTTCATTTTCTAAACATTATTTTTTCAGACCAAAAAAATATAATTTGAATGAAGTCCAATTGTTTGTTTCATGGTTTGTGCTTTGAGTGTTCGACCTGAAAGCTTATTGTCATTGACAGGACCGTACGGATTTTTTCTTGTGGTTTCCTCTAGCATTTAGAAGTTCTGGGCTTGGGCTGGGAAGGTGGCTCAGTGGTAGAGCTCTTGCCTTGCATGCATGAGGCCCTGGGTTCCATTCCTCAGCACCACATAAGCAAAAAGAAAAAAACCAGAAGTGGCACTGTGGCTCAAGTGGTAGAGCACTAGCGTTGAGCTGAAGAGCTGAGGGACAGTGCCCAGGCCCAGAGTTCAGGCCCCACGACCCAACCCTCCCCTCCCAAAAAAAAGAAGTTCTGGGCTTTACATATAGGTTTGTAATTCAATTTTAGTTTACTTTTGATGTATGTAAGGTGTATGATTAGATTCATTTTCTTTGGCAGGTGCATATCCAGACATTCCAGCAACATTTGCTCTTTTGTCAGAGAGCACATGGAAATATGTTTTTCTCTTCTATTAATCTATTTCTCTTTCCTGTCTTTAATATCACACTACTTTGATTATGACAGATTTATTATATGTCCCCGAGTAAGGTACACATATTCATTTAGCCTTTTACACTTTCAATACTGAGTTGTATATTCTAGGTATTTTATTTTCTTTTCCATATAAACTTAGAATATAATTTCATTTATATATCCTAAGTAAGTTACTTGGGGTTGTATCGGATCTATAGATGAAGTAGACAAGATCTAACATGTTGACGATAGTTTATCTTCCTATTCATGAACATGGATATCTCTCTATTTGTTTAGTTATTCTTTGATTTTATTCACCATATCTATAATTTTGCTTCTATAAAACACACATATATTTTATTAGATTTTATATCTAAGTAGTACATGCTTTATGGCCCATTATGTGGTTTACTCTGAGTGATGTACTTTGTGGACAAGAAACCAATATACATTCTGCTATTTTTGATAAGTTTATCTATTAATTACATAAGACTGCTTGATTGAATTGTTGAGTTCAGCTTGTCCTTATTGATTTTTTCTCCTTCCTTAGTATATCACTTGAACTGTTTTTAAAGTTTCATTTGTATCTCCCTAGTATTCCACTACACACTTAAATTAATGAGAGCCTATTTTAAATACCACTATGTGGCTCCTTGGATGGTATGAGTACTTAATAATAACATTACAAGCAGGAGCCACTGGTACTATCTGGGGTTGTTTTAAAATTACCTGTTGACATTACACTTTTAGGGTCTTAAAAAATAACAACTAAAGATACTCCTTTGCCTAAGAATTTCTTGTCTGCAAGATTGAGTATCAAATGCTAGACAAATACATAAATTCCATATATCTTATCTGTTGGATTTTGTTCCCAAAAAAATCAAGAGAAGGTGATAATGTGTGAAAAAATGGATTGTTTCATCTGGTGCCGTTCCTCAGACTTGAATTCAGGGCCTGAGTGCTGAATTCCTTGAAATTTTCTGCTCAAGGCTAGCATTTTACCACAGGAGCCACTGCTTTGTTTCTAGGTTTTTGCTGGTAATTGGAAAAAAGAGACTCATGGACTTTCTGGCCAGGATTGGCTGGGAGCCATGATCTTCAGATCTCAGCTTCCTGAACAGTTAGGATTATAGCATGAGCCACTGGTGCCTAGTGATTTACAAAGTGGATTTTTAGATTAAGAGAAGCATAGATTCTAGTCCAGGCAGATTTTTCTGTGCTCTATGCCTTTAACAGAGCCATTTGATTTCTTTGAGAGTTAGTTTTATTAATAAGATTATCTGAGGAACAGTGGTAATAAGTATAATTGATTATTGTTATAATGATTATGTTAAGATGTTACCAGTCACTTAGAAGGTATCTAAACATTTGGAAATATTAGACTGTTATACTAATCATTTGCACTAATACAGTGAACATCTAGGTGATAAATGTAACATTGTTCTAGAGATTACATTCCTGTCTAAAATAAATAATTGGTTGTTCCATTTGAAAAGGGATACTTTATCAGTGCATTTTACTAGTACCATGCTTGAAACACATCACGGGTGGTCACGGGTACAATACTTGATCCAATAAGCATCGTCGTCGTCAAATGGCAAAAACAAAATGAATATGTTGGGTTCATCATGAATGGTTGATGCTGTGATGTAAGACCTGTTAAGTTCCTGTTCACTAACATGCTGCTCTGTGAAAGGGTTTATTATTATTATCAAGTTTGAGGGTTTATTTTTAGAATTTGCTTTATATACATTATTTTATTTAATCACCAGAACATCACTGACCATAGAGAAATTATCCCATTTTAAAGGGAATGCATTTGGGTTAGTATCCTTGGAGGGTAATGTTGTGGTGTGTGTGTGTGTGTGTGTGTGTGTGTGTGTGTGTGTGTGTGTGTGTGTGAGTGGGTGTGGGTACATGCATATGCGTGTGTGTGCACTTAATGGTGGGAGAGAGAGATGATCAATTCACTCAGGTAGTTAAATTAAATCACCCTTTATGTTTGTTGATTTAAAGGAGAGAACTGACCCCTTCACACACAGTTTAAAACCGACTCTTATCTCGATGGTATTAACATAGAAGTATATTATCCCTATCTTCAAAAAGATAGCACTCCAGGTGAGAAGCCAAAGTGAGCACACATGCAGCAATCGCTGAGCAAGTATGATATATAAGTAAATAGAAAAGAGCAAGCATGCCTTATCCAGCTGCTGTTGGCTTTCAAACCTACAGACTCTCAGTGGGGTGTGTGAAATTGCATCAGGCCCACCGTGGATCCTTTTCAGGAGTCATATTTTGTACTCAATGTTGTGGGGAATACCAAGCAGTGTAAATTCCATTTGTTGCCTTCAAGAAACATAATCTATTTGATCACACGAGGTTAACATCTAAGAAAGACACAAGAAAGGAAGGCAGTTGGAATGAACTAATACTGGCCATTTCAAACAGCCTAGGGAGAAATGGATGCAGGCTCCATGGGTTACAGAGTGAGTCATGTTTGAAATTGGTCTTAAGCTGGCACTGAAGGAGCAGTGAACTTGAGGCCGAGTGGAGAGAAAGGGATCTGGAGCTTTGGAAATGGTTGTGTGTTGTGTGGACTAATCAAGCCAAAACAGAAGACTCATTTCAATAGAGGGTGGAAGAAAGAAATGAAAGATGGGAGGTTAGATTATACTGTTGATTTTGTTGTTGAATTTCAAATTTGAATCCTGGATGCTCTAAGAAATAACAAGATCAGCCTGAGGCTCTCCCTGGGGAAAATAATCAAGATCATTTATTTTTCTAACAACTAAAGCAAAAAAGACAAAGGACATAGTTCAAGTGGCAGAGCACTTGCTTAACAAGCACAAAGCTCTGAGACCAGAGCCTAGTAATAAATATGTACTACATTAAAAAAAAAAAAGCAGAGTTAGGATCCTAAATCAGAGTTAGGGTAGTAGGTTAAAAGATAAAATCAGACTCATGGATAGTTCAATGCTTTGAAGGTTTTTTTGTATATTTTAGTGTGTGTGTGTGTGTGTGTGTGTGTGTGTGTGTGTGTTGTGTGTGTTTGAGATAAAAGATTTCTTACCTATGAATTTTTACATTAAAACCATAATCATAACTCAGCTATGAATGCTATTTATCTTTCTTGTTTTTTGTGTGTGGTTAAGTCATTTTGACAGTGTTCTAAGCATGATACATCCACAATTTTATATCTATATCTATGTATAGATATAAATATAGATATTCTGCCTTTTCTACTTCATATGATGAGCACTTATAGCATATTATTGTATGATCTACTGGTGTTCTCAAGGTGGACAAGTATAATGGTGGAATAGTCTGTCCAATTTGGGAACAGCATCTTTCACTACACTATGGAGATTGTATAATGTGCAGCATGCTTGCAACTTACCCTGTGTGGAAAACTAGCATGGTTTGTATGAAAAGAGTCTCCTGCAGCTCCCTGTTCCCTTTGTCAAGTGGAAGTCTCATAACAAAGCTCAGAGCTTTGCTGGTTTACTGCTGGGCTCAGTTGGAAAATATCTGACCTTTCTCACATGAAGGCTTCTTCATGGGAAGGGAAGTAACCCAGCACCTAAGCAATGCCTGAGGTATTATTCCAAGGGCTGCAGTTGGCACAAAGCAGAGGCAGAGAAGTCAAATGGCTGCTGGCTGAATGTGTGGGACTCTGAATGGCCAATTTGCTGGGATTAACAGAGGTCTGGCTTAATAAATGTGTCTGCTTGCCTAATAGATTTGAGTAAATGAACCTTAAAATACTTGATTTAATTTAGCACTGGGTACCAGATAGTAGCAGCCAATGAAGAACTCGAGGCTTCTGTTGAGGGTTCCAGCTTTGCAGGGAAGGTGAAATCAGCCATGATGCCATAACTGCTATGATAAACAAAAGCAATTTGGAAAACAAAATTAGCTTCTGTCATTTCCCTAACGTGGATGTCTGTGGCTCATCACCCAGAGACCAACCATTTCCATTTGGTGAGATTTGTTTGCTGTGGCTCTGTGCCCTGACTAGCTGGAAGAATAGTGTACACTCTCCCATCTCAGATGGCATTTTTCTTGTCCTGCAGCTCTTCACCCTCACTTGGACCTAAACTCCTAGGGAAGCAGCCAGATAGGGTCTGCTGGGACTGGAAATTTATACCTCTCAGGAGAGCTACAGAGGTCAGAACAGTACATCCACCTGAGGGCTGATTTAAGATGACTATCCTGAAAGGAGGGGATGACCAAGATCTGAGGGAAAAGACAAGAAAGCAATGGAAGTTTCTGGAAGAGAGAGCTAGTAAGAGGGGAGAAGGTCTGGCGGTGAGAGGTAAGGTAGGATGCAGGAAAGCTAAAGGTAGCAAACTAGAACAAAAGGGTAATGTCATAGCAGAGGGAGTCACTCAAGCAGTTGTGAAGAATAAAAGCATACTTAGTATGCATTTTATACATTTTTCTCCTAGAATATTATTATGAAAATTTGCAGACATATATTAAAATGTGAAGAATATTTTTTCAATGAACATACATTTACTTTGCTGGTTCTATCATGTCTCTGTCTATCCATCCATCAATCTGTTTTTTTTGGTTGTTTTGATTCAATTCAAAGTATATTTAAGAAACCTGTATACCTTACTCTAAAGGATTCAGCATGCAAATCTAATAATTGTTCATACAGTCTTGACACTGTTTGTCTCTGGGGATATAAAATGTATCTGTGATGAAATGCATAAATCTGCAGTGTACAGTTACTGAGTTGGACAGAGGCATTCACCTATACAAAGCAAACTCCTATCACAATATATCATATTACTGTCATGCCAGAAAGTTTCCACTTACTGCTCTTTTTCAGTTTCTACCCTTGACTGTTTCTCCACTTTATAAATTATATCATAGATTAGATTTGCTTCTCTAGAACCTCATACAAGTATAACCATACACTATACATTTTCTAATTTTACCACTCATTGTTTGAAGATTCATGTATATTATATATACGTATCATACATATTTATATATATATACACACATATATGTAATACATACAATAAATATGCTACATATGTCAATGTATATGCTAATATTTGTTCTTTTTTATTTATTATTTGAAGATAAGATATTATTTGAAGATATTTTCCTATTGATAAATTCCTTTGCTGTTTACAGCTTTTTCCAAACACCCAAACATTTCATTTCTGTGTGTGTGTGTGTGTGTGTGTGTGTGTGTGTGTGTGCGCGCAGCGCGCACACGTGCTTGTATGTGTGTGTGTCTGTCGACATGTCTGTCTGTCCTCTAGAGCTTGAACACAGGGGTCTGGGTGTTGACCCTAAGCTTTTTTGCTCAAGATTAGTACTCTACCACTTGATCCACAGTTCTACTTCTGGCTTTTCCATCGTTAATTAGAGATAAGACTCTCTCAGACTTTCCTGACCAGGATGGCTTCAAACCATGACTCTAAGATCTCAGCCTCCTAAGTAGCTAGGATTATAGACATAGGTACCCTGCTCGAATATTTATTTTATTATTCACGAACATGTGTTTCTCTTGATTAAATACCCAGGATGGTAATGGCTAAATCATAAACTACATGATGGTGTGAACCTTTTGGAAAAGGCTTTTATACTATACTTTTGCTTAAATGTCGGCAGTGTTTTTCATTCCCACCCACATTGTATGACAGTTCTAATTTTCTCAGCATCTCCAACATAGTTTGGGATTCATATAAAAGGCATTCTTAGCCATTCTGCTAGATTATTTTAGTTATTTAGTTTGAAAGAGCGTAACAAAGTTAATGAAGCATCTAAAAGCCTTCAGACACATGATATTTAATAGGTTGACCTGTAGGAACCTGGAAATAATGCTTAAAGCCATTTGCTAACGCCTTCGATCTAACAGCTCAATGAGTCCTCACAGATTTTTAAATCCCAAACTTTCATTTAGATGAAGGAGAAGAAGAAAGCCCCAAATGGGGACAGAGTCTGCCAGAGGTCATTTATTAAAATAGTAACAGAGAAGGAGTCTGTAGCCATTGTTCTGGTCACACGAGAAAGGGTACAAGTCTTTGTGTTTATGTGATTCTCTCATTTCATGGCCTTGGCTAACACTGCTGTGCTGAGCCCAACTTGATTTGAACGTCTTTTTCAAAATAGGCCTCTGAACTGCATAGCATCATTATGACACAGACGCCAGACTCATTTGCCTCCCCTTCTTAAGTCAGAGGAACGTAACTTTTGTGTACTCTCACTGAGCCGTAAGAACGGGGAAGCATATGGGCTCTCTGGAGTTTGCTATTAGTTGGAGGAAACAGCGTATCTCTTGATTTATTTCCTTCTTGTTTTCTTTAACAAACTGAGAAGGACCAGGTGTCTGAAGCTTAGGGCATATCTCTTCAGTTGCCCAACTCCAATCATCCGCTTGGTCATAAAACAGAGCTGTAAGATTTTAAAACAAAAACAAAAGTGAATTATTGTTTCAGAGGTCCAGCCTAAAATTGTGAGCTAGAAAGACATTTCAGTCTTACAGAGGGAAAGCTTCTTGCAAGTTGGATCTCTGAACCTCTGTGTGTGTATACATAGGCATGCTGTGTGAGGCCTAACCAAGGTTCATTCCCCCAAAGAACAGCTCTATGCTCCTCCCACTTCTATGCTCTTCTCTATGCTGTGGTTCTCTCAACTTTTTATCATTTGCCTTAGATCAATTTCCTAGCATTATTTCCTTTTTTAATATATATTTTTATTATAAAGATACTGTACAGAGGGCTTAGTTTCATGAGTAAGGTAATGAGTACATTTCCTATTGAGCATTGTTACCCCCTCCTTTGTTTTTCCCCTACCATCCTTTCCCTCCCTTATTCCTCCCTCTCCCTACCCCCCAAAAAAAATTGTAAAGTTCATTTTCAACATAGTGTCTTATACATCTCAGATACAGGTTGACCCATTCTAGCATTATTTCTTAACTCCCAAACATTAGGGGATTTTAAAGGCCCTGGACTGTAAGAGGACTCTAAATAATGACTCTTCAATCTCAAGGTCTGACTACTCTCTTCTTTCCAATAATCACTAGCTTTGACCAAGACCCCAATTCCCAAGAGAAACTTGGATAATTTGTTCCTTTGTCCTTGAAAAATCCCAATTTATTATGGTAAATCAGGGGGGAATAAAAAAAAAGAAGATTTATAACATGACCATAGATATGTATGCTTGTGTATTTCCCAATCTAATAAAAATGGTAAAAATGCTTTGAGATGGAAAACATGTCTAATAAGATAAAAAGTAAACAGAATGACAGTGAATCCTATATATATATATATTCCATTATATGAAAGACAACAACCTAAAATAGTGATACAGAAGAATATGATACAGGGACACTCTAAGACTTTCTCTGAATGGAAAACAGGATGAAAATCTAAATGACATGGGATATCAGGGGAAAAGACAAATGGTCTCCTATGCTCATAGCCCCAACAGGGACATGTGTCAGACCCTACTTCTCCTTTGTCCCAGATGGAAGAATAGAACTATAGGAAAAAAATCTAGACTGTCCAGTCTTACCATTTCCCAGTATTTAGCGCTGTGTTTGAAATGTATTGATTTAACGTGTATTAATCCTTCAAAGCGAGACTCCACTCTTGAGCCACTCTATTCATCCTCAAGTTTTATCAATTCTTACATTGCCTTATCCTCTTCCTCCATGTTGGGGAAATGATCGTGTTCCTTTAGTAAGCTTTCCAAAGTTTTTGTGTTTTATCTTTCTTTTTGAGGTGGGATCCCTGGGGGTCTAAGCTATGCAGAGTGACCACCTGGTGAGAGGAGCAGGAGAGCAAGGAGCTGGGATGCCTACTGAGGACTAAACGGGTGTTGCTGTTGTCCTTCTTGCAGCCCCTTATCACCTTGGACAGCAGCATCTCCTTCACCTTCCTCACAGAGGGAACCAACACCATCACTGTGCAGGTGGCTGCGGGGAATGCCCTTATCCAGGACACAAAAGATATCGCTGTTCATGGTAAGCCCTGAAAATTGTCCACTGTTGCCCCCTCCTCACCTCCACAGCCAGCCCCTTCCACTCACCCTCGTGGCAACTAGACTGTGAAAAGATAACAGAGCTCCACAGTGGCATTCTACCTTGCTCCTGGATAAAGGATCCATATTATAAAAGGAATCTATCACAGAGTTACATTCTTTCCCCTGGGGTGTGTCTGCATCACCATCTGTGGCGATTCACATTTTTGAGATGTGTATTAGACGGTGATCTGATAAGGACATCATAAATGCTAGATCCAGCATCCTGCAGACGCATCTACAATGTGAGCTCAGCCTCTACTTTGTGAGATGGAAATGAGTGGTTCCCAAGGTGGGAGGAGTCATGGTTCCTGCCTTTGAAGGTTAACACTTTAGAGAAAAGCAAGAGGAAGTGATAACAGAGCTCCTATCTGTTCACTATCTGAGTAACCATTCTTCATTACTAAGTTATTTTAAGTAAAATTAATGACTCTTCTTCTGCCAGTTGACCAATGTCTATGACCAATATCTAGACCTAAACCTAGACATAGGTTTCTAGTCATAGACATAATCACTGTGGTTTTCTAGGAAGTGTTCTAATGCAGGTGAGACTTTGACCCAACTCATATTTTTCTGTTTCACACAGGTAATTTTTTCCCTATCTTTCTGTCAACTTGGCACTCAGGTTCTTTATTAGTCAATTGGTATTGTACTTTTAGGTAAAGTCTTATTGATGTATAAATTTGATTCTGAAAATTGTCCAAATTCTATTGGCATCATGCATTACCAACAAGTACATAAACCTGTGTCCTCACCAACCAGGTCAACAGTGGAGCACCATCTTACAATCAACCTAGTACCTACTTTCTATGCCACTGAGGCAGTTTTTAAAATAACACAGGAACTTAAGAAAGAAGTGGAAAAAAATGTTCAACCCAACCATTTGGAGTGGTTCTGCAGGACACTACCTGCACATATTTCCCTCGAGTTTCCTGGTTATGTTTCTTTCCAGATAGTATCATTTTTTCTTTTACAGGAAAAAGGCTTTTTTTATTTTTTGCCAGTCTTGGGCTTGAACTCAGGGCTTGGGCACTGTCCCTGAGCTTCTTTTGCTCACTACCACTTGAGCCACAGCACCACTCCCAGCCTTGTCTGTTTATGTGATACTGAGGAATTGAACCCAGGGCTTCATGCATGCTAGGCAAGCACTCTACCATTTAGCCACATTCTCAGACTAGGAAAAAGGCTTAAAATCCAAAATTACTGAGGACACTCAAAGGAGCACACATTAACTTCCAATCAGAACCTTCCACTTTTTTTCAGAATTCACAAAGTAGGCTGAAAGTAAGGAATTCCCTCTCCGACCTTCTGAGAAGAGACTTGTGAGGCTTGCTGGTAGGCCCCATGCACTGTCTCACTGCACTCTGTTGGCCTCATTCCCACGTTCTGTCTCCCTGCAGAATACTTCCAGTCTCAGCTCTTGTCCTTCTCTCCTAATCTGGATTACCACAATCCTGACATTCCTGAATGGAGGCAGGACATTGGCACCGTCATCAAGCGAGCTCTGGTTAAAGTAGGTTGGGTTTATCATTGTGTGTCTTTCAGATAAACAAATCTAGATTGTGTGGGTAAGAACACATTTGCATGGATTAAAGCACTTATCTAGGTTATTTCTGAAGAAAAAGCAAGGAAGGGGGGAAGAAAGGAAGGAAAGAAGGAAGGAAGGAAGGAAGGAAGGGAGGGAGGGAGGGAGGGAGGGAGGGAAGGAAGGAAGCTCTAGATGCCTGTGGCTCAGACTTGTAATCCTAGCTACTCAGGAGGTTGAGATCTGAGGATCACAGTTCGTATCCAGTCTGGCAGAAAAGTCAGTGATACTTTTATCTCCAATAAACTAGCTAGAAAAAAAAAGGCAGAAGTGACACGGCAGCTCAAGTGGTAGAATGCTAGTCTTGAGCATGCCCAGGCCCTGAGTTCAAACCCCAGGACTACCAAAGAAAAAAAAAAAGAAACAAAAAACAAAGGAAAAATGGAGAGAGAGAAGAAAGGAGAAGAACAACAAGGAGAGGGAAGGAAGGGGTAAAAGAGTCCATCCAGTCCAGTGTTTGAAGATGGAAATCATCCCATTGTTTATCTTACATATTTCAGAGACAAAGGCTTGACTATTCTAATGATGAGAGGAGTTTTCCTTGAGCCTATGCTACTATCATGTGACTGGCTCTTTGGCCATGAATAGTGTCTTCTTAACAAGTATTTAGATGCAGCAGATTATCATTGGCCACAGACAGCACTCAGAAAGCTCCAGGCTGGGAAACAGAAACTTCTACAAGGGGAAGAAAACTATGTATTTAACCCAAGGTCAAATGTGCCTTAGAGAATGTAAAAGACTTTTGTTAACAGCTGTAAGAACTATGCACTAGAATATAATAATGAATAAAACATGGTCAACTGAGATGTAGAAGTAAGTCTAAAGTGAAATTAGTTGTATGATGGAGGCATTGCCAGTATCTCCAAGGAGCAGGGAGAAAAGTGTAGTTTGCCCTGTCCAGGGAAGTGCAAGCTGGGTACAGATTGGGAATTCAGTTCATTCTGTTGAATGATAGCGATGGTTTAGGAGGGGATATTTGACCTGTATTTTCAAGGGTATATTTCAGCTAAAAGTGAGGTGTACTATCTTCTAAGTAACCAGGAACTACTGCCAGAGTACATCATGTTGGGGAGATGGCGTAGAGTTTTGTGTGGCCAGTGTATACCTTATATGGAAGAGTGTGACTACAGATTTAGGTCAGAATGTAAAGGATCCAAGTAGCTACACTGTAGGCAGTGAGTATAAAGGGCTGTGTTTGTTTTAAGTGGGAAAATGCTATCAGTAGGCTTATAGTCCAGGTATCTATTCTGGCAGCAATGAAAGGAAAGGCTACTGGGGTAGGGTATCAGAAGCTACCTTTTAATTAGATACCTTTATAAAAGAGCACCACAAAGGGTATTCATCTAATTAAAGGTGTCAAGGGGTAATGAGATCCTCAAAGAAAAGAATCAAAGGACAATAATGTTGGATGCAACATGGATGAGAGGCAGGGAAGAGCTTTCTGATACCAAGCATAGGCAGAAGATGGCCTTGCTACTAAGCAAGGTGGAGACTATGTAGGTGGCGACTGTTTCAATCACAGCAATGGCTTGGTCTATTGCTGGGGCTGTCGATGTCATAAGTCCCTCCTCAGGGCAGGATATGTCTGATATGTCCCTAGGCAGAGGAGAAAGACCTGGAGAGGAGGTGACAGTGAGGAAGCAGAGTAAATAAATGAAAATGATACATGAGCTCTCCTGTAGGAGTTGTGAACTTCAAATCGTTTGATAACAAGATTGTTCCAGATTGTTCCTGGAAAGAAAGGAAAATGAGATGGCTGTGCACACGCTCAGTCCCTTTTGTTTGCTATAACAAGGGGTTATAGGCTAGGCGGCCTATAAACAACATACATTTATCTCTCATAGTTGGGAGAATAGAAAGTCCAAGATCAAGCCACTGGCGGATTTGATATCTGATCACAGCCTGCTTTCTGATTCATTGGTGAACCTTTCCCATTGTGTGTTCACATGGTAGAAGGAGGGAAAAGCAATTCTCTGGGGCTTCGTAAATGAGGGCTGTAATCCCAATTCTGAGAGCTCCAGCCTTAGGACCTAATCATATTACAAAGGCCTCACCTCTTAAATCCAATCACATTTGTGGTTAGGTTTCAAACATAAGCATTGTAAGGGAAGGACCCAAATATCTAGGCTGAGCTATGTTGTTGAATATAACATCCAAGATATATTTTGAGTGCCGGAGTTAAGAAAGCACACTAACTTTGAAGGTGATTATGATAAATAGTTACTAAATAGTAACAATCAGCCCTGTCGGTCCATGCCCAGGCTTTAAATCTCAGGAAGGCAAATCACCTCCCTTGTTCCTTTGGACAGGATTAAGTGAACCCTGATTCCCAAGGTCCACTCAGGGTGTCTAGTGATACCCCTGAGATTATTTTTCACTGAAACACAGGGTCACACAAACCAAGAAAGATATTGGTAGGCCCATCTTCGTTTATCTCATTGGGTGATTTTTCTGCATTTCATTTCTCATTCTCTTCTCCTGTGTGTTGCTGCCACTGGAGTGCAAAGATAAAGTCTCCCTTTGTCATGCACCATTCACTGAGATTTCCAGCCATCCTGCCTCCCAGTAGGACACAGAGATGTCTGGGAAACCAGCTATGAGATTTCACGAGGTGCCTTTCTTGGTTGGTGCACCTTGTAGGCTTCTGACAGCCAGTTTGTAATTTCATGCAGTCTGGAAAGCCTTTCTTTGCTTGATCACATCCCTGAGTGCTCACTCCAATCTGTAAGCCTCGTTCCAAATAGGAATCAGAGCTGAGCAAATGGGAAACAACCACCTTTCCACTTCTACGCAATTCAGCAACTATTTACTGACTTTCTCCCCTGCCAACCATCTTCTAGTACTGTCAGGCAGATACAAAGACCTCCAGGGCTGCCTAGGAGAGCCCACAATCAGAACCAATCACAGAAATGACCGGGAGTTGTGCAGATGGGATCTATGATCCTAACATGCAGTAGCCACAGTGAACTGGAGGATCTCAGGTGGGGTGCCCAGAGGGAGAAGATTCTTGCAGGTATAGGAAGTCGTTGAGAGAGACTCCTTGGAGGAGGCATTACTATAGCTGTGCTACAAAATCTATCATGTTTGTCACTGACAGAAGAGACAGTATTGTTGTGGATAGAAGACCTCCAGTAGAGACATAGGGAAGTATAAACAGTGGGGTAAAACACTTTATTCTCACCTATTTTTTGAAATTGTTTTTCAAGAATCTGCCGTTAGAAGCCAAGTATTAAATTTTTTAAAGCAATAATCACCATTACTAAGCACTAAAGAATAGAAAAATTCAAGTTGGGTACTGGTGGCTCATGCCTATAATCCTAGGTAAGCAGGAGGCTCAGATCTGAGGTTCACAATTCAAAGACAGCCTAGGTAGGAAAGTTCGTGAGACTCTTATCTCCCATGAACTTCCAAAGAGTCAAAAGTGGAGCTGTGGCTCAAGTGGCTAGAACACTAGCCTTGAGCAAAAAGCTCAGGGACAGCACCCAAGCTCTGAGTTCAAACCCCCAAATGGGCACAAGGAAGAGAAAACTAAAGAAAGAAAGGAAGAAAGAGAAAGAGAGAGAGAGAGAGAGAGAGAGAGAGAGAGAGAGAGAGAGAGAGAAGGAGGGTAGAATGAAGGGAGGGACGGAGGGAAAGAAATAAAGGATGGAAAAATTTAGTCTTAATATCAGCCTCTTTCAGTATTTGATTTTTTTCCTATGCTATGCATTTGTATTTTTAGAGTTGTAATCAAATGAATATAAAGAAATAGACTAGTATGCAGCCATCGTAAGCAATTTTCCACATTACTTTATGGTACTCAGCATCATTTTAGAGTTAGAATTGTCTGTATAATGATCATATTGGTATTTTAAATACTTTAAAAATATTTGAGTTTTACCTCTTTTCTATTCTAAATAATGTTGTTTTCTTTCTACATATGGTTTTTCCTCTATTTTGGATCAGGTCTTTAGAATTAACTCACCCAATAAAAATGTTTTTAAAAAAGAACTAACTCACCCAGTTACAGTTACTAAATGAAGAATACAAATATTGTTATAGCCATAAAGGAAGTCTTTTGGAAAACCAATCGGTGGCATGCATTAAACTTTAGTGCTTCCAGCAACAAATGAAGGAATCTCCTTCACTGTAGCCACAGTGTTATTAACAACAAATCCAAACCAACACTCAACTTTAATCCTTGCAAACAAGGGCAGCTTGGCTGTGTTTTTAAATTTGCATTTCCTCCATGCCATATGTATTTGTCACTATGTATCCCCATTTGCAGCCAGTTCTGTTTGTATTTTAGTCAGAAGCTCTCATTTTTACTGCAGAAAAATGGAAAAGTATATGAGCAACTATTGCAAATGCTCCCAGCAAATAATGTGTTGAAAATCATTTATAATACTGTTTTAGTTTCAGTAAAAAAAAAAAGAGGTATACAAGAGCAGAGGGAGTTTAGTAATCCTTTACCTAGCAACTGTGGGGAAAAAGGAAAGAAATTCAGATGTATACTGGAGCCTGTGTCTAGAATGCTACATAAATTAAATGAACTGGAACCTTGTATCATATCCACGCTGTGAGCTCCCTCTGCTTCTGGTTGTTGATCTGGGGAAGAGGAGCTCTGTAACACCTCACTCTTGGTTGTAAACCTCTCGCAGGTAACCAGTGTCCCAGAAGAGCAGATCCTTGTGGCTGTGTTCCCTGGCCTTCCCACGTCAGCAGAGCTTTTCATCCTCCCACCCAAGAATCTGACGGAGAGGAGGAAAGGGCATGAGGGAGATCTGGAAGAAGTAAGTGAAGGAAATTTGGCTGGGACACTTGGCTGTTCACCTTGTAAACAGAAACAACGTTCTCGTCCTAAAAGGGCATCAGTTTCTCTCTCATTCACCTGTCAGCCTAGGGCTCTCTGCCCAGCACCCAGGATTTTGAAGAACACTCAACTTTAACCACAATAAACACAAAGGCTAAGCAAGCAGAGACACAGTAGGAGTGTACTGTGGCATTCTTGATTCCAATGACTGCCTTTCCTGAACCTTGCTCAAGTTTCCCTTCCAAAGTTCATTCTGAAGGGCAGGAAATGGGGGTAGAGGCAGGAGCTCGCCCTAAGAGATCCTGGCCAATTTAAGTTCTGCTTTAAGAGAGGAAATGAACTGCTTTTAAACACATTTCTTTGGAAAGAGAGATGGATTGCCACATCTTGCTTTGACTAAAGAGGCAGTATTTCCATAAGGGTCTGTGATTTACTGTCCTTATGAAATGTTCATAGAGTTCCTTTGATTTACACAAACCCAGAGGCAAAGGGGGCGGGGCGTCTGCTGTTTCTCCCCAATCACTGAATGCTCCTACTGGGGTCCTATTGGCTGTACTCTGTCACCTTTCCCCACATCTCCATGATGCTAAGTCTGGAGAAGTGGAAAGAAACAATGGTGGCGGAGCTGATGAAAATCTGCAGGAGTCAAACAACTATGCTCCTGTTTGAAGTAACAATTGTGCACATACCATTTCTGTCCCTTGGGTGTTCACCTGTCCTGGCTGTCACTACCCCATATCTGTGCACAGTCCGTAGCTGTCACTGTGGTCAGCTGCTTTACACTATATGTCAGGGTGGCATATTGACCGTTGGCCAGGATTAAATCCAGCTTCTCACCACACATCACATTCCCAAGACCTCCTAATTCTGAAATAGCAAGTGCGATGTGTGTGGACTCTATTTCGAAGCTATAATATCCATCTGTTTAGATAAATAGGTAATTACTGTGATGAATGGCAGCTGTGATATTAAGGCAAGTACAGTGAGATAAGAGTTAGGGACAACAGCTGAAGACTGCCGCAGCTTTCATGTGGAATTACAGAGTGATTAAATCGATGTTATGTGTTTCTGAGACTTGCTGGGGAATGGTAAAGAGGAAAAATTATCCCATAAAAAAACACCCACAGGCAGCTTCTGCTTTGATGTGTGCCTCCCATTGTCTCTAAGATAGAAAATGCAGAGGGGTGGGTTGGGCTTTCCTGCCTGCTTTAATCTTGGCAGGGGGGTTCCTCACCCTGTGAGAGTTACTTGATCAGATTAAAGAGCTAATGATGAGTTGACTTTCTTTCATTGGAACCACCACAGGTCTTAGGTTATCAAGGCAGGGATGAAAGAGCTCTGAGGTAGGAGTTGAATGAATTACTTATGTCAGTTCCAGCTCTGAACAAGATAGATATGCCTCTTTAGATCGCATTCTTCCTCCCCCTACCCCAAGGAAACAAATAGCACCAGCTAATTCCGTGGGCTCCTGTGGCTCTGGGGCCTGTGAGAACCGAGTGGCTAAAGATGCTGTTCTTGTATCCTGGCCTCTGATTGAACGTGGTCATTTGTTGTTGATTGGCAGATAGGGAGCATCATCCCTGGTCATCTTTCCATGCAGCCTCTTGCTTCTTTTCCAGATTGTAGAGACACTGTTTAATGCTCTCAACCAAAACTTGGTCCAGTTTGAACTGAAGCCAGGGGTCCAGGTCATTGTATACGTCACACAGCTGACATTAGGTGAGTACCTGTTGGGGCTCGCAAGGACATGGGTGCGAAGATCTGTTATCCTAGAGAGAAAAGGGAGGGCATAGTCATCAAAATCTCTTCCACAAGATCATGTCTTCCTGGAGGCGTTGTGAGGGGATGGCAGGAAGACTTTATTAGGAGTAGTCCTACCAGTGAATCCTGGGGTAGTCTTGAGAAAAATTACATTTACTTAGCTTTGTGTATGTAGTTATTTTTATTCACAACAGTGGAGATGACACTGGATAAATACTTGGTATCTTTAAATTTCTTTGGGTTCCTAAGTCTATGAGACTTAGTTGGGAAGTCAGATCAGAAAACATTAAAATCCAGTTTTAAAATAGATAAGTGTAAGTAGAAGCATAGATCAGCTCTAATTGGATAACTTACAAAAGGAAAAATTAATGTCCATGTCCCATTGGACATTGAGTTGTGGCTGTCTCTCTCTGGGAGAACCTGTTGACTCAATGGGTTTTTACTAATAATGGCAGATTTTCAGATGTAGACATTCCCAATGTGCCCATCCAATAGCATTTTACCAGATGATAGAGGAGAATAAAACATTGCTAAGTACTTAACCCAAAGCTCCTAGCAAGCTACCATATTGTCAGGAAGGCTAAGAGGATATTCAAATCTTCTATGCCCTCCTGGGGCATAGTCCGTTTATACCAAGAACAAGTTTCCCAAATGCACAGCAGAGGAATTGACATTTTTGTAATATTGAATATTCAATACTGAAGACAAGTTTCCTGTGTCCCGGTAGCAGGCAGAGCAATTGGAAACTGGAAATTAGGGTGTTGATCGGTTGGCTCAGTTTCCCCAACAACTACTTGCTAAGTAAGCATGTCTGTTTTTCTGTCTTAGCTCCATTGGTGGATTCCAGTGCCGGACACAGCAGCTCAGCCATGCTTATGCTCTTGTCAGTGGTGTTTGTTGGCTTGGCTGTGTTTTTGATCTACAAGTTTAAAAGGTACATGTTACTCTCATGAGTGGGTTCATCTCAGATGATTCTTCCTATGATCACTTTCCCCAACTCATTTCAAGAATGTGATCTTAGCTCTCCTTGAACCTATTTTTGGCACCTGAGGAAAAATAGGAATGTTTGAGGGCCAGAGAATAAATGAGTGTAAGAATCAGACCGGTATCCAATTTGTAGCAATAATATGTTCACAAAATGAGAGCTGTGAGTATGAAATGCATTCTAGAATCTTCAAGAGAAGTGTAAAAATATTTTCAGTCTCATTTGAAATTTTAAAATAAGGGCACAGATATTCAGGGGTCTTTGGGAGGTCCTTTCATACAGATCAACACCCATGCAGGGCTATTAAATAGAGAAAATGCAGCTGAATTTCTGTTTCTCTTTTTCTTTCACACCCATATACTTTCTTCCCTTCTGTTGCAGCCATCCAATATGTCAGTTTAAATTTCATGATCTATGTCCAACCTTCATCTCTCTTTGCCTGTGTCTAAAGGAAATTGATCAGGAAAGGCAAACTCTGCATGTATTCAGAAATAAGGTTTGAAGACCTCAGAAGGGCTATTATATCAGGCTACTTACCAAAAGGATGACATTGAAATCAATGATTTTGAACTCATATTCAAATTATATAATACTTCCCCCAGGAAGTGGACTGTTTTGAGAGTATGAATCTTGAAGTCAGACCGACTCTTAGCTATTAGAATTCATATTCTTGGAGGATTGTGTTTGCTTCTCTCAGCCTTAGTTTCCTGATCTGTAAAATGAGGAAAACAATAATAGTTTGGAGGTTTGCTATACAATTTAAATATAATAACAGCTATAACCTGCCACAAACAAATAATCAAGGAAGCTAACTTATTTTCTGTCCTACAGAAATGCCATTGTACCACAAAGTGGCACATACTAGATTCTCAAAAAATCTTGCCAGTGACATAGTGATATTATTGGGTGAATTTTTAAAAAGCATAGCTGAGCTCTGGTAGACCTTGGAGTTAACATATTCCTTGTGAATCTGGAAAGCAAATAGCAAACATTATTTATTCTACCTGTCCTTACCCCGGGCTCTCCTCCAGTGGATAGTCCACTTAAAATGACTGGTTTTACATGACTGCTTCCACAGCTTCCCATGCCTACTAGAAGGATGGAGTGATGCCTTCTAGTCAGCTTACAGACCTGGCTGTGAGTTCATGTCCTTTGAGGTCAAGGTGGGAAAAACAGCTAGCCTGTAGCCACTTTGAAAAGAGGAAACACCTTTGTGTCACAATTAGAGAAGTGTGAAAGATCTGTTATGGCAATCTTATTTGTGGAGGCACTTCAATTACATAAAATGAAAATTCACTTATGAGAAGGTTCGATGTGGAGGACCCCGATGACTACTGGGGACTGTACATCAAGTAAACCAAATTTATGACCTCTGGGTTTATAAAACTATGGATCTATGGTTGCTGAACATAAATGCTAATATAAGTCTTGCAAAGAGACGTGTATGTGTGTGTGTGTGTGTGTGTGTATGTGTGTCTGTCTGTCTCTGTGTGTCTCTGTGTGTGTTTGAGATACATATCCAAATTAAAGTAAGACTATCTTATGACATAGCAACTTCCCAATTTTTCATCAATGCTGATAAACTCCCTTGATAGTCAGCTTATATTATAACGATCTCTAAGTTTGTGCACTTTAGTGCATGAATCCATGCCAGGTAATGGAATTGCTATATTCTTCTACTTTTATAGTTCTCAGTTATCAGCCAGCCCTTTCTATGTCTCTAACTGGATCAATGGCAGTCAAACTGTATAAACAGTAGTCATCTATCAGTTAACCTTTACTTTTCTAGCTCTTTTTCCAGAAGTTTTCCTCCCAGAACTATAACCCTTTGGTTGAGACCCTATTGCATTATTTGGTTTTATTTTTTTAAAGAAAAAACTATGCCAATTTTACTTCAAGTATTGCCATCATTTTTAAAAATGTTTAAGTGATTACATAAATTTCACGGTATTCTGAGATAACCTCTTTCCCTCTCATTCCCTCCCTCCCATCGCTGCCCTTGAGCTGCTTAGTTCATTTTCATCAATGTCCAGGGCAGCGGATGGGCCCCTCTGTTGTATGGTTTCCCGTTTCCCTCTGACTCTTTGTTCTCCTCCTTGTTTGCTCCAGATGTGTGTGTATATGCCATATATGTGTCAACAGGATAGGGTCATTTAGTAATGATTAGACAAGATGAGTGGAGGTCCTTTGTTTCTTGAGTCCTGTTTGCCTTGTTGTATCTCCTTACATTTTGTATTTAACATCCACATATCAGGGACACCATGCACCATTTTTTTTTTGCTCTTGGCTTACCTTGCTTAAAATGATTTTTCAACATTGTGTTTTGTACATCTCACTGTTACAATGGGTCAACCTGTATCTTTATTTAAGCGTTTTGTTATATCTCTTCTCTTCCCCAAATTAAAAAAAATGTATATACAAGATACAGGACATTGGAATCAGATACAGTGGATCATATACAAGAAACAAAAGAATCACATAGTACATTATAAGTATGTTAAAAAACAATAGCAAGAAAGAAGAAAAACCACTATGTTCCTGTCTTGGGGTTCATTTTGCTTAACATCATCTGTGGGGAGGGAGGATTTGGGGAGGTAGGGAGGGAAGGTAAGGTAGGGGAAAAACAAAGGAGGAGGTAACAATGCTCTGATAGGAAATGTACTCAATGCCTTACTCATGTAACTGTAACCCCTCTGTACAGTATTTTTACAATAAAAATATATATGGAGGGCTGGGGAGGTGGCTCAGTGGTAGAGCGCTTGCTCTGCATGCCTGAGGCCCTGGGTTTGATTCCCCAGCACCACATAAGCAAATAGAAAAAAGCCGGAAGTGGCGCTGTGGCTCAAGTGGTAGAACGCTAGCCTTGAGCTGAAGAGCTGAGGGACAGCGCCCAGGCCCAGAGTTCAGGCCCCACGACAGGACCCAAAAAAATATATATATATATGGAAAAATTTTTAAAAATAATTTTACAGTTCCATCCATTTCCTTATTAATGCCATTATTTTTTCTAAGGGCTACATAATATCCCATTGTATATAGGTACCACAGTTTTTGGATCCATTAATCTGTAGTGGGGCATCTGGGTTGTTTCCATATCTTGGCTATTGTGAACAGTGCTGCAATGAACATTGAGGTGTATGTGTCCTTGTATCCTGGTTCTTGTTCCTCAGGGTAGATGCCTAGGAGTGGTATGGCTGGGTCATATTTAACTTTCAGAGGTACCTCCAGACAGCTTTCCAAAGTGGTTGTATTAGTGTACATTCCCACCAGCAATGCAGTAGGGCTTTTCTTTCTCTGTATCTCCTCCAGCATTTGTCATTGGCTGAATTTAGGATGTGGGCCATTCTCTCTGGGGTAAGGTGGTATCTCAGGGTTGTTTTAATTTGCATTTCCTTTACAGCCAGGGATGGTGAACATTTCCTCATGCATTTCTTGCCATTTTTATCTCTGTTCTGAGAAGTCTCTCTTTAGTTCCCTTGCCCATTTAGTAATTGGTTTGTTAGGTTTGGGAGGGATTAGTTTCTTGAGTTCACTGTATATGCTGGATATTACGCCCTTGTCTGATATATTGCTGGTAAATATTTTTCCCAATTAGTTGACTGTCTTTCTAGTTTGGTTGCTATGTCTTTAGCTGTGCAGAAATTTTTATTTTAAGGCAGTCCCATTTGTTGAATCTCTATCTAATTTGTTGTGACCTGGAACTCTGTTCAGAAAGTTCCTGCCTGTGCCTATAAGTTCAAGTGTCTCTCCTACTCTATCCTGCAGTAGTTTCAGAGTTTCAGTTTTGATGTTAAGGTCTTTAATACATTTTGAGTTGATGTAAGTACGTGGTGACAGGTTGGGGTCCACTTTTAGTTTTCTGTGGCTGCCCTGTTTTCCCAGAACCAGTAGTTGAAGAGGCTATGCTTCTTCCACTATATGTCTTTGGCTACTTTGTCAAATATCAGCTGACTGTAAGCATGTGGTTTTATTTATGGATATTCTAATCTATTCCATTGGTCTTTGGGTCTGTTTTTGTATTAGTACCTAGCTGTCTTTATTATTATGGATTTATAGTAGAGCCCAGTATCATGATCCCTCCATGTTTTTGTTTTGTTTTGTTTCATTTTGCCTAGAATTGCTTTGGCTATTCTAGATCTTTTGTTGTTCCATATAATTTTTGGATTGTTTTCTCTATTTCAGTAAAATATGTCATTGGGATTTTAATGGGAATTGCAGAGAATTTGTAAATCAATTTTGGCAGTATAGCCATTCTCACTATATTAAGTCTGCCTACTCAAGAACATGGAAGATCTTTCCATTTCTTGATGCCCTCTATGATGTCTTTAGGCTTTTATACTTTTCATTAAATAGTTCCTTTACTTCTTTGGTTAAGTTAATTCCTAAGTATTTTATTTTTATTTGAGGTTATTGTGAAGGGGGTTGTTTCTTTGATTTCCCTTTATACTTGTATGTTGTTGGTATATAGAAAGGAAACGGATTTTGGGGGGTTAATTTTGTATCCTGCTACTTTACTGAAGTGGTTTATAAGTTCTAAGAGTTTGTGGGTGGAGTTTTTGGGATCATTGAGGCATACTGTCATGTCATCTGCAAAAAGGGCTAGTTTAACTTCTTTCTTCCCTATGTGGATCCCTTTAATGTCTTTATCTTGCCTTATTTCTCTGTCTAAGGATTACAGAACTATATTGAAGAGGAGTGGTGAGAATAGGCATCCTTGCTTTGTTCCTGTTTTTAAGGAGAATTGGTTGTAGTTTTTCCCCATTAAGTATAATATTGGCTATTGGTCTGACATATGTAGTTTTTATTGTTTTTTTCGGGTCCAGTCGTGGGGCCTGAACTCTGGGCCTGGGCACTGTCCCTCAGCTCTTGAGCTCAAGGCTAGTGCTCTACCACTTGAGCCACAGCACCACTTCCGGCTTTTTTCTTTTTGCTTATGTGGTGCTGAGGAATTGAACCCAGGGCCTCATACATGCAAGGCAAGTGCTCTACCACTGAGCCATCTTCTCAGCCCCATGGCTTTTATTGTTTTAAGGAATGTTCCTTCTATTCCTATCTTCTTCAGCGCTTTTAACATGAATGAATGATGTATTTTATCAAAAGCCATTTCCATGTCAATGGAGATAATCATGTGGTTCTTATCTTGGATCTGTTGATGTGATGGATTACCTTTAGTGATTTATGAATGTTAAACCATCCCTGCATCTCTGGGACAAAGCCTACTTGATCATATTGTATGATTTTTTGATATGTTTCATATTATATAATTTTTATGTGTTTTTGATATGTTTTTGATATTGTTTGAATTTTTTGAGGAGCTTTGAATCTGTGTTGATCAAGGAGATTGGTCTGCAGTTCTCTTTTTTGTTGGGTCTTTGTCTGGTTTGGGGATGAATGTGATACTGGCATCATGAAGGAATTTGGAATAGCTCCTTCTGTTTCTGTTTCTGGGAAGAGTTTGAAGGTCTTTAAATGTCTTATAGAATTCCATAGTCTTTTGAGGAACTCCCATACTGCTTTCCAAAGTGGTTGAACAAGTTTACACTCCCACCAACAATGCAGTAGTGAAGTCATCTGTTTCTGGGCTTTTCCTTATTGGAAGACTTCCGATTGCTTCTCTATCTCATTGTAAGTTATTGGTTTATTTAATTGTTTTATTTCTTCTTGGTTCAGTTTGGGAAATTTGTATTTCTCTAAAAATTCCTCCATTTCTGCTAGGTTTTCCTTCCTTAGTAAGTATAGATTCTGGAAATAATTCTTTAGAATTGTTTGGATATCTTGGGTATTTGTTGTAATTTTTCCCATGGCATCCCTGATCTTATTGATTTGAGTCTCTTCTTCTCTTTTTAGATACGCTTGCCAGAGGTCCATCAATTTTATTGATTTGTTTTCAAAAAACAACTTTATGTTTAATTTCATTAATTTTTATTCTTAGTCTCTATCTCATTAAATTCAGCTCTTATTTTGGTTATCTCGCTCCATCTAGTAACATTAGGGTCATTTTTTTCATGCGTTTCTAGCAGTTTTAGTTGCAACATGAGATTATTTACTTGGTCGGACTCTATTTTCTTGATGTGTTCACTGAGAGTGATAAATTGGCCCCTCAGGACTGCTTTTGAATGTCACACAGGTTTCTTTGTTATGTATATTCATTTTCATTGAATTGTAGGAACTTTCTAATTTCTTCTTTAATTTCTACTGTGACCCAGGTGTTGCTCAGAAGTGTGCTTTCAATTTCCATGTATTTGAGTAATTTCTATGGTATGCTTTGTTATTAAGAATTAGCTTGTTTCTACTGTGGTTAGATAGAATACAGGGGATTATGTCGATCCTCTTGTATTTGCTTAAATTCCTTGTATGAACTATGATATGGTTTATTTTGGAGAAAGTTCCATGGGCTGCTGAGAAGAATGTGTACTGGGTTGTTATAGGGTGGAAAACTTGGTATATATCAGGTAATTCCACTTGAGATATGGCATCATTTAATTTGGAGGCTTCTTTGCCAATCTTCTAGGTTGTAGACCTGTACTTTGGTGAGAGTGGAGTATTAAAGTCTCCTAATATTATTGTATTTGGAGCTATTTTATTCTGTAAGTCCCAGAGGATTTGCTTAACATAGTTGGGTACACCCAAGTATTGTCATAATTTTTACTTTTATAAGGGAATAAATATTTGAACATCAGGTTATAATTAATTTTGAATTACATGTAACATGGTATATACAAAAATATAAACAAATGAAATAGCAGATATTGAGAGATGATGAACTAGTATTTCAAAATTATTCAATAATTATTGAGTTTTTCCAGGAAAATAGAAAGTTGTCATTTCAAATTATAGTATAATTAATTAAAAATTAAAAAGAATTATCTAGCCAGGTGCCCATGGCTCACACTTGTAGTCCTCCATTCAGGATGCAGAAATCTGAAGATCCTAGTTTGAAGCCAGACTAGGCAAGAAAATCCATGAAACATTTTTTGAAATATATTTTTATTTTCTTTAGCTAGTTATACAAAGGAATTGCCAGGCAACAGAGCAGTTTATGAATATAGTGTCTCTTGATCAATAGCATCACCCCTCCCAATCCACCCTTTCCTTCACTATTCATAATTTGTAGGTTATTTATTTAACTATTTTTGGAATTCAACAAGGAAATATATGCATACATCAATGCATCTTGATCTGTGTCATCCCTTCAACATCCCCCGTGCCCATGACTTCTATCTACCCTTGTTTTTCTCAGTTCTGTGGCATATGCATTGAGATCTGGCCTCTTTTTCTTTCAATTGTATAGAACCCAATGGTGGCTATGTGGAGGATGCCCAAATTGAAAAAATTAAAGGTCATGTTCTGATCACTGGATACACAAGCATCCTTCACATTTTTAAATTTCTATCCAATAAAATTTTCTGCATCCATTAAAATGGGGAACTGAATTTTTAATTTTTGATCAATTGTATTTTAAGTAGCTATACCTAAGTAACACTGTGTTGAGCAGCACAGTCTAACTGTGCTTGCTTTCTTTTCTTTCTTACCCCTCTTTCCCTCCTTCCCCCATTCTTCTTCTTTCTTCTTCCTTCCTTCCTTCCTTCCTTCCTTCCTTCCTTCCTCGCTCTTTCTTTCTTTCTTTCTTTCTCTTTTTCTCAGTTCTCTTTCTCTTCCCATATTACTGGCTACGTTGAGTTTTACAACCAGACATTCCTCTCTGTAACTGTCAGCATTATGCAATTTAAATATACATCACTTCATTTATTGAGTGCCTATTAGGTTCTAGGCATTGAAAACCATCTTCCTATCTTTCCCAAGTGTTCACTTAGGAGATGGAGAATTATGACAATCCCCAAATATATCAAATATCACTCTGACTGTCACATTGCATTTTTCTATTGGGTAGTGATTACTATTCCATAATGTTTCAGCAATATAATTAAAGATCATTGTTAGATGACTTATGTTCAGAAAAATACCACCAAACTCTTCTTACTACACTTGTAACTAGGCCTGCCTTTCCTAGGTAAATGGCAAGATGAAACTTCTGAGTCTTTCCATTTTTTTCCATTCCTTTTCCCCAGCAGTGCTTTTAGTATAGTTCAAAGTCTACCTTGCTCTCCCAGACTTCCAGCCATCTTCATAGGTAGAGGAAGTGAATATAAACTGCAGTTGTTTTTTGTTTGCTTGCTTGGTTTTTTTTTAAGAGACTTGAGCCTATCCATCTCATTCTTCTTATTTAAACCTCTATGAATGTGTGGCCCAAGACATAGCCCTTGATCTTTTTATGCTAAAGTAGAGTTCAGAATTGACTTAGATCCTCAAAAGTCCTACAAAGAGATGCATTAAAAATGAAAAGCAACTTGACAGCTTTTTACAATGCTGCAACTTGTGATATAAAATTCAATCCCTTCCAACCATCTATTTAAAAAAAAAGATGAAACTACATCTATTTTTAGATGTGTTTTTCAGAGACTGAAATAAAGTGAACAATCACTGTGAGAGATAATTCATCCAAAACCTCATAGGTATCTTTAGCCAAGCAGAAATGGCAGTACACAGGCTTGTATGTGTAGCAACAGTTTGACTGCCCCAGATTATAATAAATATTACAACTGATCCCAATATTGATGAGTAATATGTACTTTTATGATTAGAAGGAATTTAATTCATTAGACTATGTCTTTGTCCAGATCAGAGCCAGCATGAATTTTTAATCAATACCTTGATAAAGGCTGTGGTTTACTGCCTCACATGCATTTCACTCATTCAAACCTTTCAAAGTATATTAAACTAGTCTGAACCAGTAGGAATCCTGGGGAAGTCTCCTTTCATGTTGGAAAGCAAACATTAAAGACATCAAAACTGAACTGAAAGGAAAGATAGACACTTCTATGTGTTTTAAACCTTTTTCCAGGGTTTACCTTCAGCATTAACTACTGGCAAACCTTATTTAACACCCCATATTTTGTCTCATTTGGGATTGAAGAGGGACAAGGAGTATACAATCTTGAAAGTATCACTGGTTAGTATTAGGACCTCAGAAAGACTGTCCTTTAGAGACACAAGGAATGCTCTATGTGGGTTGCCATCAGATGTCCTGAGTTCTCATGGTATCTGTGCCAATCATCGGCTTCCTGAAAGACCCTTATCTGACTTTCCCATCAACTGATGAAGTAAGAGAAGTAGCCTCTGAATGTGAAATTCCAAGCTTAAAAGATAATCATCTTTTCTTTGAATTAAGTGCACAGACTTTGAATAATGTATTTATTCTACAAATCCTTAATGCATGTAAACTGTGTCCCAAGGACTATGCTAATTATATACTGATAAAAATAGAAAATGTGGGCCTTGTCTGCAGCAGGCTTTCAATCTGGCAGAAGAAAAAGACAGCAAACAAGCAAGCCAATAAGCACTGTTTATGATATCCCCCTAAACCCAAACCTTATTTACATTTTTTTGGTAAACCCTATACCATAGTTACACCTGTAACACAAGGAAAGTTTTAAATATATGCTTAGGGGAGGCCTCTCAGAAATGGCACACATGTAAATCAAATTTTAAGCCAAAGGGATGAAAGACTAGCATGAGAGAAGACGGGGGAGCCTGCTTGTTACACATAGACAGAACAGTCAAATACTCCCCATGAGAAATAGCTTTGGTATTCTTACAGTTTGAAACGTTGGTCTCTCGCTGACCAGAGCATGACCCAGCAGCTTGATAGAAAAGTCAAATCCCAACTCATCCCATTCCAAGTCTATAAAATCATTATGTCTATTCCATTGAGGACCCTGGGTGATTATTAAAATCATCAAATCTTGATGATCTTGGGTTAGGAGGATGCAAAGGAGGCTGGAGTACTGTGGGAGAGGAGAGAATGTAGATGAGTCAGGAGATAAATGCCCCAAGGGGATTTCAATCTAAACCTGTCTTTTCTTTCAAACCCAAGTTCAGCTACCTTAAATTTTCAAACCTAGTCCTTTTGCATTTTTAAAGGAAGCTATTTAGCGTTTACTGATCCTTTCTTTGATACTCTCAATAATTCTAAAAGGAAATTACTGTTAGCCCCATTGAACAGATGAACACCAGACTCTTTATGATGCCTCGCTCCTGGGTATTTCTCTGAAAATTCAAATAATGGTGGAATCAATTATTTCTTGGCCATTGATAACAGAAGCCAATGTGAATTGATTAGATTGATGCATCGTCGTTCATGATGCACAATTTTGAGCCTCAAAGTCCAACTTCTTCAAGAACTTACCAACAAATAAATGTTTTAAACTTTTGGGTGAATAACAAATCAAATCCATTGCCTTTTGGTTTACACTTGCTTGGTTTTTACTGCAAGAATGGATGGCAGTGCTTTCCTCAGGGAGTTCTGTGGGGTTCATTTTCACGGAACATATCAGGCTGGTCAGTGCCTTTCTAGTCGGTGCCTTTGTGTTGGCCGAAGTGCATTTACATGACCAGTACTTTCCCTGACATTTGACTTCTATTTATTGTCTCCCTCCCTCCCTCCCTCCTTCCCTCCCTCCTTCCCTCCCTCCTTCCCTCCCTCCCTTCCTTCCTTCCTATTCTCTCTCTTTCTCTCTCTCTCTCTCTGGATAAAGACTCATTTTGTAGACATAGGCTATCCTTGAATCACTATGCAATCAGGTTGTTTTCAAATTCTGATCTTCCTCCCTCTGTCTTTTCTGGCACTGGGATTATAATTGTGAGCCACCATGGCCAGCTGACTTTTATTTTGTAGTTGTTGATAACTTTTCCTCCCCATATCATCCATGATTTCCAGTGCTCCACATTTAGTCCATCCTGTGCTCTTACTCTGACTTTGCTCCTACCCATATAGGAAAATCCCCTGGATTAACATCTATGCTCAAGTACAACATGACAAGGAGCAGGAGATGATTGGGTCAGTGAGCCAAAGTGAAAATGCCCCCAAAATCACACTCAGTGACTTCACTGAGCCTGAAGAGCTGCTAGACAAAGAGCTGGACACGCGGGTCATAGGTATGTGCGCCTGTACGATCAAACTCAGACTCCTCTATCCTCCAAGCATTCTGGCAGCAGCTCACATGCCCTGTCTGGCAGATACCATTGGACTAAGAAGCCTGAAGGGAAACTACAGTCAAACATGTGTCTACCAACTCTGCCACATGAAACTGGAAGACTTTTTCCCTTTAGAATTGAATCCATATCAGAAGCCCTAGGGTTGTAGTTGGAGAAGAACAAAATCAACTATCCATTAGTTTTAAACTTTTTCGTTTTTACTATAAAGAAAGATGACTCTAGGTCCTTAATTATAGTCCCATGAATGCAGAAGGTGATATTCGATAGGCTGTTGTCTGGCTGGTCTGTGACCTCAGTCAGTGATCTCTCTCTGGGCCAAATAGTTCTTAACTGTAAGATGAGAAGAATATGTGAGGGTCTATCCAGTTTCTATAAGATAACAAGAGTCAGTTTGGCCAGGGTTGTGATAATGAAGTGACACTGTGGCCAGCACAATACCTGCCATGTAGTGAGTATTCACTACGTAGTCATCTGTGGCTCTGATCCCTGCAGGGTATACGGTGGCAATCACCAGGTTGATTCTCCTCATGTCCTAGTGTGGGAGATAGTAGATGCAAAACATGGAGAAGTTAGAGAGCTGATAGGAATAAGCAGGCACCCTATTTAAATGCTTGCCATGCAACTCTTGCAGATGACTTCGAATTCAGCAGTGACTCAGACTAAGGTCGCCACCCTTGTGCAACATACTAACCTCCTTTTGCTCTTTGTGTCCTCTCTCCCCTTTAGGAGGCATTGCCACCATTGCAAACAGCGAAAGCACAAAGGAGATCCCCAACTGCACCAGCGTTTAATACCAACAAGCCACGTGGTCAACCACCTTTCTGAATTTTTATTTTTGATGACTACTACTACTATTATTATTATTATTATGGGAAAATGAAAAATGTCTTTTTTACTGTTTATTTACCAAGGGCCCCCCTCCCCTTATAAATAGCAAGCAGATGCTTAGCTTTGGAAGAAAGGGGCATTCTTAGCTGATTAAAATGAGACAGAAGGAACAATTGGCTGTATTTTTGCGAAAGGCCAAGGATGCACCTTCCACAGCTTCCTTGCTTTACTCTGCCATTGATAGAGCAAAGACTCTCCATTCCCGCCCCCCCGCCACCTCTGTCTTTTCCTTCTCTTTCAGTTGGGTCCCTTATTACCCTCCTGTTCCCCTCCCCAGTCACCAACCCTCTCTCTCCCCAACACATCCAACACAAACGATTTCCCAGTTTGATTGCAGGAGGTAGGTAGGTGGGTGGTGGAGATGGCGGCAGAAAGCGTGCACACCTTTACCAAGGAGGCCCTGCCTCGTGCATGCTCATAGCGAGGCTAGCGATGGCTGGATGTATATAACTAAAATGTAAATAGCTTTTTATTTCCTAAGAAATAATTTAATGTTTAGTAAAAAAGAAAACAGAAAAAAAGAAAGAGATGTGTGTTGGCTTAAGCACTCACTAGCAGAGCTGACCAACCCCCAGGCCTGCTTGATGTGTTGGGTTCTGGATGCTATTCAGCCGTCTGTCACATTTAACTCTTGCATCTCCGCGTCCACACCATAGCTGGTTTCTACTTGTGTATATAAAGAGGGGGCGGGCGGGGGAGGGCTTCTTTGGGGCAATTGATTAAAGGAAGGACTTTTAGCAGTATCCTAGAACATGGAGATCACTTTTGTTCCAAGGATGACATAGAAGAAGTTGCAAGAAAAGGCCCAATATAGACTTCAAACTCAGACCCAGATGAGGAGATGAGGCTTCCTCTCCAAAAGGAATGTATTCATGATGTTTTTCAGCCTGTGGGGGTAAAACAAAACAGAACAAAGCAAAACACCATTCCTCTCTAATGAAGCCAGATGGATGGATCTAAGGATCTTGGTCAGTGTCTGTTTGGTGATTGGATTTTATGGAAATGTGTGATGTGTATGGTAAATTCAGGGCATTCGCGAAGCCAGCCCAGTGAGTGCTTCAGCATCAGGATACTTAGAGTGGCTATAAGGGCCACCATGTTCTCCAGCCCCAGCAAACCCTGCAGGCCAAATAGAGGTCTCACATTTAATGATATTAGTCAAAGATGATTTTAGCCAAGCTGTGCTATTTGCTTGTCAGATGTACACAACTTCCTTAAAGTCAAATGTCTGCCTTCGGTTCCCTTAAGGTAGTTCTTGCCTCTGGGGTGAGTGGTTTTCAAAGTCGAAATTGGCTTTTCCCACACCTCAGCCCCTTTACATGTTTAACGTATCAGTTCTCTTTTCCATTTTCCATAGGGTCACTTTATATCACACTGTAAGCATTGTTTTTATTTTCAGGATCAGCCTGTGCACACTCATTTTAAAGAATGAGTACACACACACACACACACAAACACACACACACACACACACACACACACACACACAGGATTTAAGGCCACATTTTGTACTTGTTAATTTTCGTGGGGTGCTGATCACATCCCTCTTTGTGTGACACAGGGGAGAATGTGATGCAGAGAAATCCGGCTGGCTGCAGCGTAGATCACTATATGAGTATTTCTGAAGTTCTTGTTCTTTTGTTTGTGTGTTTCAAGGATTAAATGAGGGCAGACAATTGCAATACACTTGTATTAAACACTGGAATACAAATGCATGAGTCATATCTATATATATATACAGTATATGTATATATACTGTTCTTGGTTTTATTGTTCCATTTGAATATTTCTACTGTAAAAAAAAGACAGTGGTTTTGAAATTGTTGAAAATAAATGTATTTTTGTACATCAAAGCTACATACTTAGCTGAACTTTCTCTCTTTTGACAATTTTCTTTACCTTTTATATCTTATCAGATATGGCTGTAATAATGTCAACATGACCGAAACAAAAACCAAAACAAGATAAAACAAAAGGCCTGGGATGTGCTATAACAGCAACAACAAATCTTATTCTCACAAGCCTTCAGGTTGCCTGTGATTTGGCTGAACTCAGTCAATATCAGCCGGGCTCAGCTGGTCTGATCTAGGATGCAAGTTTCAGGTGGTTTGAGTCTGTTCCATGAATCATGATCATCCTGGGACCAGTTGCTATCCAGGCCTGAATTGCAGAATTTCAAGTGAGGCCAGCCTGTGACTCAGAGGCCTTGGCTCGCAATGGTTACTCAGCGTTCACTCACATCCTTTTGACTAAAAAAAAAAAAAAAGAAATCATACCGTCAAGTCCCCAAGTCAAGTGATAAGGAAGTAGATTCTTCTTCCTCTCGTGCAAGGCACTATTCAATTACATATCAAAAGCTGTGGCTATTCCCAATATAGGAAGAACATGAAAAACTGAGAATAATCATCCAATTTGACAGACCTATTCATTTTCACAGTCCCAGCAGGAACTTTAATCCAACAGGCAATTTGAACCTCTATCTAAGTTTCTGATCCTGATGTGTATAGCCAAGATTCTGAGCAGAAATTGTAACTGCAAAATGTTTGAGTCAGCTATCAGTTTCCAGTATGTGGTCAAGTTAAAATTCTCACTCAGGTCTTGAAGATGTGAGTAGAAAAAGAATGAAAAAAGAAGTGAAAACAAACAGTACTTAGCTCTGACTATAGCATTTTTTTGTGCTTCTTAACTCTTTAATATATGAAACCAACAGCAAATCTCCTTCTTTGGCCCCCATCCTGATTGAATAACTCTTTTCCACCCTCCATAAATGAAAGTTCCTTCAGTACTACTTGGAATAAGGACAATAAGTTGGATATCTAATTTTCCTCTTAGTGTTTAAAATACATGATGCCTTTCCCTGTCTCCGGGAAACCCAAGAAAACAAAAAGCTTTGCTCAATCATACTTCGGAAACTAGTTAGCTATTCTGGAGTCATGTATTCTGAACTCAAATATTTCTCCTATCAGCTTTATACTATGGTTTAGTGAAATTGCTCTACAAAATTAAAAGAAAATAATGAGGGTTAAATAAAAGTGTCAGAACAGCCTGAGTCAGTTGGGTCATTTTAGCCAAGCCATGGTGAGGAATATAGATTCTGTACCACAATCAGTACAACTCTGACAGATTTCCCTAGTAGTAACAAATGGAGACAAGGGCAGAGGGCAGGGAATATGGTTGGCTTTATAGTTATTTCTACATAAGTTTCTCATCAGTGAAGAAACCCTTTATGTCAGAAGTTCCTTTTCTAAGACCATATCTAATCCTGCAGAAATACTCTGGGGCTAGAAAACAACTGTGGACTCCATAATCTGATTCTCTCTGGATTCTTACATGCATTGAAACTTGACAATAACAGTTTTATCTGCCACTAAAATAGTTCATGAGAAGTTGGGTAGAAGTTCCAATCCATGGTTCGTATTACCATGACACCTTAGCCTAGAGACATGAGAGCACTTTCCTATTTTCTCATTTCCTCCTGGACAGCAGCTATAATTTTGAGAGTCTCCCATTGTGTTGTCTAGGACAAAAACACACTGCATGTTAATGTGGAGATAGATTATGCCGTAGAAAGAACATGAACCCATAGGTTAGGAGGCCTCCAGCTTTCAGCAAGTCAATCCAGACCACAAGTTCCTTGCTTGTAAAAGGCAAACATCTTATGGGTTGCCTTACTGTGTATTGATTCTCAGAGATGGGCAAAGCACATTTCCAATCCCAGAGTATTGGAAGCTTCCCAGTATGGGCACTGCTAGAAGAACTCTCTTCTTCTGAGAGGACCAAACTGAGACCTAGAAAGGAACATGACTTCCCTACAAAAAGTAGTGCAGAACTAGAGTCCATGTCTTCTTTATAATAATGCAAAGTTATTTCTACCACACAGTTCCTTGAAAAATTCAGAACCTATGGAACTACAGACCACCCAGTCAGTAGAGAGCCTTCTTATAGGATGGCTTCCGTGTTTATAATGTCCAGACGAGTTTAGTTATAACCTCCTAAGTGTGCTCATCATTCAGTGGTTTATAGCCCTTCTCATGCCATTGCCCTCCTGCCCCATTTGCTTCGCAGCCTATGGACAAGAAGCCCTTTCTTCCCCATTGGCATGAAATGAAGATGTTCAACAGACATAGATGGCTATCTGGTGCCAGCTTCACATGCCATGCTACTCACCTCTTAAAGGGGAAAGAAGGTCAGATAGACAACATTTACTGTGACATCCTGACACATATCGGACAGATGTGCTTGTCTATTCCCATAGTGATGCTGAAGAGGACCAGAGAGAGCCTGAAGATGACCTCTCCACATTCCATTGCATCTTGACAATTCTTAGTGATTCTCACACTTCCTCCAATTGCCATTTTCTTCAGAACAGCAGAGTTGCTTTAGAAATACTCTTCCCTCTGTGTTTTGAAATCATACATCATGATGAGCTACAGGTTCACTCAGAGAGAAAGCAGTGGAACATTGTGTACAAAAAGGGGGTGATGGGGTATCTCCTCTGGAGTTCAATTCACTCAGAAATTAAAATTCTCCATAAAACTTGGATCCATCACATTTTAATTATCTGAGTCCCAGAAGAGTAAAATGACCTCATCAGTGTCCAATTTCTCTATTTATAAATTGAAGATAATGGCATCTACTTCACAGTCTTGGAGCCCAGATTAAATGAGACCATTTGGTAAACACATACAAATAATGAATTGATTCTGAGTAGCTCCAGTCCTATCCTGTCCACAGAATGCTATATCTGAACTCAAGTTTAAAATGTGTCCAAACAGTCTCCCATTTCGGGTTGTATTCTCTACAGGGAAAATCTCATAAATACCTTGATAGACATGCTAGCATCCTCATAAGAGGAAGAGAATTTTGTTTAAAATTCACTTTTTACATTGAGATCCTCAAAGTCACTGTTTTTATTGCTTTTATTTCACTAAGATAGCCAGTCTATTTTTGCTTATAAGATACAGCAGGGACAAGCAAGGGACTCCTCTTGATGGGGCTGCCATGAAGGGTCCATGAAATTAAAGCCCAGGTGTTCTCAGCATGATTGCTTTTATCATGGCAGGGATAGGAAGTGTTTGGAGACAGCCATACCAACACAAGAACAGCTTGGCCATGCCTGTTTCTTTGTCTGTTCTTACACAATACTCTGGTTATCATGTGTGCAGTGCCACATCCTACTCCCTGAAAAACTCCTCTGAAGGTCACTGACATGGATTCCATTTGTTACAGACAGTAAGACACCATCTGACAAGACACGCGTCATGTCAAAAAATATACATTCTCCTTAGGCATTCAGAGGTGCTGAACCCAGTTGCAGAGCGCCTTCCGTGTGGTTTCAGCCTAAGGATAGCTGATCTGGGGCATGTGCGTAACACACAGATTCTTCTTGAGATGTCACTGAGAACTGGAGGATGGCTCATGACAGGCACACATGACATCTGTCAGTACAGCTTAGTCTCCGGGGAACAACACTTTGCAGCTATTTGAAATACACAAGATAGTCCAGGGCCATCAGCTCACACCTGTAATCTTAGCTTCTCAAGAGGCTTAAATCTGATGACTGAGCTTCAAAACCAACTCGGGCAGGAAAAGTCCTTGAGATATTATCTCCAATTAACCAAGGAAAAAGCTGGAAGTGGAGGTATAGTTCAAATGGTAGAACTCCAGCTTTGAGAAAATAAAAAACTAATGGATAACAAGACCCAAGCTTCAGTACCAGCACACAAAGAGAAGAGAAGAGAAGATAGAGAGGGGAAGGAGAGGGAGAGAAAGAGGATAAGAGAGAGAGAGGGAGAGAGAGAGAGACAGAGACACAGAGACACACAGAGAGAGAGAGAGAGAGTCAGAGTCCTTTGATGGGTTTGCTCTGAGAGAGAGAGAAACAAAGACAGCAAAACTTGATGTTTTTCCCTGAAGGAAGTTTAGGATCTGGGGCCCATAGAATACAAACTTCTTCAGTTGAAGTATCTGTGTCCAAAATATGCCTTGTTTAGAGGGCACAGAGCTTCAGGGACTTCTTGCTACTATGAAGACCCTTCTCCCTGGCGACTCCTTATGATGCTGTCTTTTGTTGCTTATTTTCACTCGCAAAGGCTTAATGCTGTTGCTATCCAACAAACTGGCTTCAATTTACAGTCTGTCCAACCATGGTGGATGAGAAGAGAAAGGAGGCTGGCTATGGCAACAGCAAGCAGATAAACAACAGGATTGTTTTTCTTATCACTGATCTGTCTTCTCTGGTTTCTGGATAGAATCACCTGGGAGGCACCTAATTGTCTCCATAAACAACACACCTGGTCCTTGGAGTGCCAGAATGGTTTTCTCACACTGTCCTTCCAAAATCTTATGGTTCAATTAGAAAACTGCTGGGTTTCTTCCATCTGCAGCTGGAACTTGCCAAGGAAAGGCAGCAAGTGTGGAAGAAAGGAGAGATGGAGCTAGAGAAATAAAGTGAATCTTGGTCAATTAAAAAGCTCTGTACTTGACATATTCTCATCTCAACATGTCAATTTCCCCTCTCCTCCATGAGGGGAAAAATACAGATGCTCCCCAGATTTCTAATCTATTTATAATGGAAACAAGGCAACTCTAGGCAGCATGTACTCATCATGAGCTAATCATCCTCTGCGATGCCTCGTGCCTCCTAATTAGTAGTATGTTGGTTGCCTACTGATCAATTTGGAGACTCATCTAGGCAATAGACCCAAGAAGGGCAGGTATGAGAGAAAACTCTGAGCCCAGTGCGGCTCAGTTCTTGGCAGACTTTCTTACAACAGGAAAGCATCTTTTGTAAAGAGACAGTCATCACTTTCAGAGGTGAGAATAGAAACATGGAAGATATCCAGATTCTTGGCTCCCTTCTGTACAGATGCTGTCCGTAAGGAAATGCTGTCCTTCAAAGACATCTTGGCTCACAAAAAGAAAAGTTAATAAAGAAAGATGTATTTGTAGTTAATCAGACAAGGTCCCCTTTCACTAGTTTATACTTATTTATTTATTTTGTATTATTGTTAAGTAATCATACAAAGGAATTGCCCTTTAACAAAGCAATATATCTTGCCATAGGTCACCCCTTCCAACATTCTTACCCATCCCTCCCCTACTTACTCCTTCCCTCACTTTTCTTAAGTTTGTAGGCTATATATTGGATTCTTGACGGCATTCTCCCCCTCTTCTCCTCCTAGTCTACCTCTTCCCCCCTGACCCCACCCCTTTCAAGTACTGTCTTCCTGTCTTCCTGGTGTGTTATTTTGCCAAACTTTAACTTTGCCTTTCTAAGGGATGAAACTGGGAAGATGAAGGTTCTAGTTTATCCCCTGCAGATGTCTTTAAAACTTTACCTGACTAGAAGGTAGCTGGGCCTGGTAGCACCTTCCTATCACCCCAGCAATGATGGGAAGCCTCAAATAGGTAGATGTTAGCCCAAGTATTCACCTGGACAAACAGTGAAAACTGATCCCAAAAATACCCAACAAAAAAAGGACTAGAGGCATGGCTCAGGAGTAGATCACCTGTCTAGCAAGTGTAAAATCCTGGGTTGGGTACTCAAAAATAACAAAATGCTTTCCAGATAACATCTTACCAGATTCCTCCTTAACAGTAAAATTCAATCTTATCTTCTCTTTTCATACTGTTGAAGATTTAAACTTGCAGATAATGTTTAGGTCATAAGCTCATTTAACAGTAATACTAACAACAGCGTCATAGACCGATTTGATTTTCCCTAATATTTTTTGTTATGTTGAAACCCTTAAACTGCAGCATCTCTGAATCAGTTTAAATTTGGAGATGTAGCCCTTGAAGAAGTAGCTAAATTAAGACCAGGTGATGTGGGTTAAGCCTTAAATCCAATGGCTGGCATCCTTACAACAAGAAGAAATTAGGAATTGATTGGTACAGAGGGAGAACTATAAATGAAGACAAAGGGAGAGCACAGCTATCTACAAGCTAAAGGACAAGAGAAGTCTCAGAGCTGCTGGTAATTTGGATCTCAGAATTGTGCTAACTTTCTGTTGCTGAAGCTTCCTTGACAGTGCTCCATGTTATGGCAGTACTAAAAGTAAACAATGAGTGGGAAGAGAGAGAGAGAGACAGAGACACAGACAGAGAGAGAGAAAGAGACAGAGAGAGAGACAGAGACACAGAGACAGAGAAACAGAGAGAGACAGAGAGAGAGAGAGCAGAGAGAGAGACACACACACACACACACAGAGGATAGCTGGGAGAAGTAAAGAGCTAAGGATTGCCTGACTTTTGAAGTAGGAATGAGTACATAAAGGCATTTAAATTTACTATTCCTTGTAGACTGCCTATCATGTGGAAAGTTTTATTCTTCTTCTCTTAGCACAACCAAAGTAGTAAGTGGTTATGAAGGCATGGAAACTAAGGGTTGGCTGTCCATTATAAAATCAAGGAATTTTTCTACAAGTCACTCTTCCTTGAATGTTGTTGAGCACATCTGGTAGAGTTGTTTGTGTTAGTGAATACAGTACCACCTTCTGGCTTAGTAGAACACAGAACGTATACTCTTATACATAATTATGTAATCATCTGTCTCTCTTGTGTTCTTTTAGGGGTCAAAGTGCTTTGATAGTTTAGTGAAAGGTAATAGGAAAAGGAGAAAGGTAATTATTTATTTTTTTATCCTAGACAAGATCGAAATGAAAGTTAAAGAAGAAATTTGAGAGAAAATTTCATTTGCACTACTTAGTTTAAATAATTAACATTTTAGGGCTGGGAAGGTGGCTCAGTGGTAGAGTGCTTGCCTTGCATGCGTGAGGCCCTGTGTCGATTTCTCAGTACCGCATAAGCAGAAAAAGCCAGAGTGGTGCTATGGCTCAAGTGGTAGAGCACTAGCTTTGAGCTGAAGAGCTGAGGGACAGCGCCCAGGCCCAGAGTTCATGCCCCACAACCGAGAAAAAAGAAGATAACATTTTACAACACTATTTCTTCCAATCCAGAAGGTCTCCTTCTCCTTCTTTCTCTGGAAAGGTGATAAAGTTCTGAAAGTGGAGAAATTAGAAAAACTAGAGTTTGGCTGGTAGAGAGAATGGTAAGAAAAGATCAAGAGAGACAACTGTATGAAGTAAGTAAAAAGTGGGATTAGAGTTTAGAGAAAGGTTGACTTCCTAGTCTTCCAAGACAAGGTAGGCATTTTCTATATTGCTTCGAGTTTCTGTAATGAGCTCCCAGTGGTTTGATTATTATAAGGAAGTCAGGAAAGTCAAATTCACATAAAATGTCCATAATGGTTCTTAGTTCTAGTGGGCTACCGGGCATTGTCATAGAGTCCTCTTTAATAAACTAAAAAGAAAACATAATGAGATTGTTCTGCAATGCTGATTGTTAACCACAGTTAAAATCGGAACATCTACAGGTCAAAGATGGACAGTAATTTTGAACAAGACTTGTGGTAGCATAATATCTGCTAGAGAATGGTTTATTGGACTGTGCAAATGGGAGAGGAAACTGTAATGACTGTGGATGTTCACAATGAATATTAAAGGTACAGGAAATCATTACTCGGTTTTCTTGGCAAGGAAAATGGTTCTTTGGTGGCTCTCTGCTGTTCTTTTACTTCTTTCACAAAAGTAGAGAAACTTTGTTTAGCAGTTTTGTTGGCAGTTGCCATAAGTGTCTATTGTTAACAAATGTTGGAACAGAATACCACCAATTATAGATTTAAGTGGTTATAAAACATTCCAAGAGATTCAGCGGCAAGAGATTCGGCATGAACTGTGAGGTGAAGAGTTTAGTTTGGAGAACAGTAATTACGGGTAGAGTGAAAATGTTTTAAACCTTGTGTGACAATACCTCCCTGACGCTCTGCTATAAACTGATAGCTATAGGTTGCGATTTGAAATTCTGGACCAACAGATATGGAATATCACCCAGAAAAAAAAATATCGTAAGGAAGGTGAGCGGGCTCAAACTAGACCCACTAGTTTTGGAAAGGGTTTACTCTCGCTAAAGAAAAATAACGTTTTTATTCACAGTGTATGCTTTTAAAGACTGTTTATTAATGACACACAAAGGTTTCTTTTCATCAGGAAATCTCCTACTCTGAGCTTCCAGTATTAACATTGTTACTTCCCTCCTCCGAGCCTCTCCGTCTACCTTGAAGGGCAGCAGCATGGTGAGGTATCAAAAATTTAGCTTTGAGTGGCTGACAAGGTGGTCAGTGGTAGAGTGCTTGCCTTGACTGCATGAGTCCCTGGGTTTGATTCCTCAGCACCACATAGAAAGAGCTGGAAGTGGTGCTGTGGCTTAAGTGCTAAAGCACTAGCCTTGAGCTAAAGAGCTGAGAGACAATGCCCAGGCCCAGAGTTTAAGCTCCATGACTGACCAATGAATAAATAAATAACATTAGCCTTGAGGAGATTGTAGCTCTGAATCAGTTCCAGCTTCTGTATTAATTAGCTATGTGATTTTGAGGTAAGTCTTTTAACTTCCTCAAAGCTCAACTTTCTTTTGCAATGAAGTAAAGAAAGTGACAATTCTAGAAGGTCTTGGATGGCACAGGTTCAGGATAAGTGAGTTGCATTTTACTGGGACTTCCACCTTGGATACAGCGAACTCTCACTAAGACCCCAAGCCTGCTTTTTTGTGCCCCAGCTTCTAGAAACCCTGCCTGAACCCATTCAACAAGCGACCTCCCCTCCCCTCAGAATGAAATGTACTTAGAAGATAGTCACAGCCAGCCACACCTTCTCTCTGAAGTTTACACCTGTTCTTTTGGTCAGATCTCAAAAAGCGTCTCAAAACCAGTAATTTTGTAGAGATAAAATTAGGGCTGAGGCAGAGCTCAGGCAGGCCTAGGACGTGGCTGGTGGGCTGTCATGGTAGGAGTGCCAACGGCGAGATGCAGGGGCTCTGCCAGCTGAACATCTTCATTTCTTTCCATCACTATGAGACCAAGCAAGGGCCTACAACAGCCTGTTATTAGCCTTTTTTATATGACTATTATCAACAACATGCCAATTTCTTTGCATTTTTTAGGATCTTTTAATTATAATGAGCTGAGGTCTTTTTTTTATAAAATTTCTCTCCTTCTTTCTCCCTGATCTTTTTGTACACCACTTCCATTCCCCAACCCTGTATTCCTCACTCCCAATGCCATGGTATTGTTTCCATTCATCCTCCCCAATTGTTTCTTGAATAGAAGAAAGAAAACACATAGCATTGTCATGCATTGGAATACGGTGGGGTTTAGAATCTTTCTGACAGCGGGAAAAGAAATATTTATGTACTATTCAGCATTTTTCGAGTTATTCACAGGAAGTTTCATTTCTCATCCCAAGTCTTTTCCTTATCTTTAAGCCACTGACATGAGTATAGATCATGAAGTTAAAAAGATTGAATTACATTTTGACAGCGAACTGTTAAGATTCCTGGAGACTCAAAGCACTGGGTGAGTTTCTCTGTGTACCAACCGATGACATTTTACATTTGATTTCTTCTTTTGCAGTGCACATACACTAGTGGGTTTGTTTCTTCATTTTGATTATGGAAAGTATTGAAAATACACTTTGTACTGCTTGATTAAAAAAGATCTTTGGCCGGGTGCCGGTGGCTCACGCCTGTAATCCTAGCTACTCAGGAGGCTGAGATCTGAGGATCGCGGTTCAAAGCCAGCCCAGGCAGGAAAGACCGTGAGACTCCTATCTCCAATAAACCACTAGAAAACCGGAAGTGGCGCTGTAGCTCAAGTGGTAGAGCACTCGCCTTGAGCTGAAGAGCTGAGGGACAGCGCCCAAGCCCAGAGTTCAAGCCCCATGACTGACAAAAAATAAATAAAAATATAAATAAAAAAGACCTTTGCCAGAAAAATAACAGAGAAGAGCTATTTTGTCCTTTGAGCGCATTTCTTGGAGGCTCCAAGGTGTGCTTTTCCTGGGCTATGTGAGATAATTTTGAGTAGTGACAATTATTGATGGGTCAGAGTCAGGTAGTGGTTTTGTGCGGAGGTCACTGGTCTAGGGGGGTTGTAGTTCCCAGGTTTTATGGTTGGTGGCATAAAATGCCTACATTTCAGCCATTCGATGGAGTTGAAAGGCTGCAGAACTTGAGATCAAGATATCTTGCATACAGGTTCCAACTCTTCTCCTAGAATCATGTTTATTTAGGCCAGCAATTAAAACTTTCTGGGCATATTTCCTCTTCTATAAAAGAAGAGTCTAGACTAAAGAGATATCATGTGTACCTTACCTATCTTACCAGATCATTGTATGTATCAAATGAGATGCCCTGTTCTGTAGTAAATTTAATATATTGGCTCAGAGCCGTCGTAGCAAGGGGCTGAGTGGGAAAGGGAATTTCCTGGCTTCTCTCTCCACCTGTGTTTGCACCTCTTTTGCTGTATCTATGAGCCAAGTGCCAGCTTTGTGAGTGATGGCTGGTAAAATCTCACCGAGAGATCTCCCTGCCCCAGAGCAGTCCCCATGTCTCCCAGAGGTAACACCCCAACTACTCAATGGGGCACATTGGAGGTATACCTTACATTCTTGAGCCCTCCACAAGTCAAATGGAAAGCAAAATTAATCTGATGCTCTATTCTGCCTCAACTGTCTTTCCTTTCATATGCCTTACCTCCTTGCAGGGGTTGGGGAGTGGAGACAGCCGTGGACTGTACAAGGGCCGCGTCATCAACTGGTACATGACACCACAGACACATCCTTTTCATCCGTTGTACGATGGGCTGTCTGCCTTCTGGGAGATAGGAGGACAGTGAAGTGGCCCATGAGCACCATAGCAGCATAGAACCCATTCCCCCTCCAAGATCAGAAAGCCATGGCTTGTCACATCCGTGGGCAGCTCTCACACTTCTGTGAATTTTCTTCCCCCAGCTCAACAACATTTTACCCACATGGAGTGAGCTTTCGTGAAAGCAACGGTTTCATAGGAACATCTGGTGTATGCGTGAAGACTTATATATCCTTTCCTCCTTCCTCTCTCCACTCAACATTAAGTGAACACGTTAAAAGCCTGCCCTGCTTCCTTCCCCCAAGCTGGAGAATCGCTTCATTATTTAACTCCGTGCTATTATTATCGCACAAATTGTTTCATGGACCCCTTCCTGGTGGGAGGGGTATCAGCAAGACTTCTGAGAGACTTTCTTGCTAATGAAACATTTCCAGCATCTCTGTTTTCTATGGAAAATGCTGACATATTACCTTTATCAATTATCAGTAATTAAGTAGATTCAGACATCATTTTAAACTATTGCTCTAAGTCTTGTAGACTTCATTTCTTCCACTGCTATGTATGTATGGAAGTGATCAACTTGAACTTTACTATTAAATAGATGAAAACATTGAATTTCCCTGAAAATATCATCCTTTATTTTTTTCCTTGTCACTATTTCCCATAGCAACACTGAGAATGATCCGTGAATTAGCCTGTCAATTATCTTGCTATTGTCAATGATATGGACTAGTTGGGCCAGTTTGGATAGGCAACCTTCTATGTGCTTTGGTGCCCCATGTAATATAAAGACCTCTGAAACAGAGCTAGATATTATCTGGTGCCTCTGGTGGTTGACTTTGGCACATGGCTTCACCTCACTGACCCCTAGATTCCTTTCATCTCAAAATGAAAATAACAATAGTAGGTTCTTCATGGTATTCTTTAAGGATTTTTGTGAGATTAATTCTTGGCTACCTTTGGTATGTGCATTTTTTTTCCATTGCTTGGGACTCTCAAGAAAGAAAACTGCTTTTTTTATGAATTAGCTAAGTCAACTCAAAATGTTTCTCTTGACAAAATCAAGAAATAGTGTTCAGACTGTGGCCCTGTAGAAGAAAGAAACCAACCAGACTGTCAAATGGGTCAAAAGCCCTGTACTGTCTGAAGCAATGACCCAGTAAGCACTCAGACAAGCTATAAGCACCCTATGGCCTGCTATTTGAATCTGAGCTGCCCTCAATTTGCTGACAGACAAGCCCAAATGCCATTCAGTTATTGTAGAGATGCTTCACCCTCAAATGGTGACTTAAGCTGCTATTCCTAATTTCTCTTCCCCTTTCTTTTCCAATGAATCCCCGATTACAGAGATTTCTTTTACTATTTTTAATTGAGAACGACTTGATGACATATTCTCTATGCAGGGTAGGTATTTATTAAATGTCTGTTGAAAGCATAAAGTTATAATCATGGAAAGGTAGTGTCTTGGATAAAATCCAGCCTTTCTTAATTACTGGTCTTCTGTGACAATGAACTGAGGCTTTGAATCTTTCCATTTTCCTTTTCCCAAGTTGCCATTCTTGCAGAGCTCAGTTATAGCTTGAAATGTTGCGTCTCTCAAGTTAAGAGTCTTAAGAGATTTTATTTGTTTATAGTTTAGTTTTGTTTTGTTTTCACCAGAACTGGGGCTTGAACTCAGAGCTTTGAGCTCTCACTCAACAGGTATTTTTGCTCATAGAGGGTGCTCTATCACTTGAGTCATACTTCCAGTTAGTGTTTTTGGCTGATTCACTGGAGATAATAATCTCTTGAATTGGTCTACCCCGTTGTCTTCAAACCACGATCCTCAGATTTCAGCCTCCCAAGTAGTGAGGATTACAGGTATGAACCAAGCTTCTGGTTTATCTTTTTGAGTGAGCAAGTCACGATCTCTGTTCAGATTTGGAAATAACCATCCATTGGATAGTTGTCTAACCCCAGCCAAAGTGGCTGGAGACCAAGGCAGGAAACTTGGACCTGCTTGCTCAGTGTATTTGTGGCAAAGAGGCAGTGATTCTCACAGGGGATGTTCCGGCCTCTGCCAGCATAGGGAGTGTATGTTCTGTGTGATTTTCTTCCTCCTCATGGGAAAGCGTGCTGTTATCTTTTATGAATTAGAAATGAGCAGAGAAAATACTCCCTCCCAGAGCGTATGTTCATGGGGTAAGAGAAAGGCAGTCCCTAAGCATGAAATTTAGATGACTGTGTAAGAAGAAAGCTAGGGAGAAAACTCAACATATGGGAAATGAAATTAGCCATCTGTGGAACTCACACCCTAAACGAGGGGTGGTTGAACGGCTGGGTTCAGTGACTTGGGAGCCAACAGCCTCAGGAGAGTGTGGTTATTCAGCTGAGCTAAAGCTGTGGCTTCATCTCCCATGTGAGAATGGAGCATGTGCACAGAGAGGATATCTTCCCTGAAAAAGAAAAAAAAAGAACCCCAATGGGTTGAGCCTTGGGAAGAGATTCCCCAACTCTCCACTTCCCAGAAGGAAAAGTTCCCAGTCAATCCACCAGGAGCTTCCTCTCAGCACCCATTTCCCCGTTATCTGTGACACTGCAGTCTCCATCCATGACGGGGGCATCTTGCAAGCTGACTTCATTCCCCAGCACCCTTGGGAAGAGCTTTTTGTCCTGTATGAAGTTGTTTCTATTTGTTTTCTTTCTGTTTTAGTTTGCTGTACCCATTGTCTTGTATATAAGCTTATCTGATGAGTGGAAGGGAAAAGGAATCACAGGAACAGCAAGACAAAGGATGAACTAAGCAGCAATGATACTCACTAGATACTATGTTGGAAATGAACTTCAAAAGTTTGTGGTAGAGGGGTCTGAGGAGTGGTTAAGTGGGAGAATAGGAGGGAGGGGGTAACAATGTTTAAACTGTAACTGCAATCCCCCTGTTCATCACGTTTACCTTTATTTTAAAAAAATTACAAGAAGTTCAAACCAGGCTAGCCACCCAAACTCTTGGACACATTAGAGACTTCAGAGAATAGTTTCAAAAGCTTTACCTAGCCATGTCAGACACTTCATTTTGGAAAATTCACATGCTTTTTACCCTTTACTTGTGAAACTCCCTCTCCCTTCCTTTTTTTCTTCTGGGCTTTGAACTCAGGGTAGGTGCTCTACCATATGACCTAGATTCCAGGTCCTTTTTGTTTTAATCACTTTTCAGATACATTCATGTGTGTGCATGTGTGTGTGTGTGTGTGTGTTTATCTGTAGGGTCAACTTTGAACCATATTTCCCTCTTCTATGTCTTTCTCACTGCTTGTAAGTATAAGGTATCACTTCTGGCTTATTTGTAGAGCTCTAACTTTTTGCTTGGGCCAGTCCTGAACCATGTTTCTCCAATGCCCACCTTTATGCACATAGGATTACAGGCATTCACTATCATGCCTTCCCATAAAGCTACAAATACAAATAACCACATTCATTCAAATATTTCTTGAGACTTTCCTTTTTTATAATTATTCCTCTGCTTACCATCAAAGCATTCTCCTTTTTGGAGGTCTTTTCTTAACCTCCTGCTTTTATATCTCTCCCCAAGAGCACCGTATCTATGTATCCCACGACATTGAACAGCATCTCTATTTTAAATACAGGCATAAAAATCTAGGGTAAGCAGGCTCTTTCTCCCATTTGCATATGAATTCCTGTTCTTCTTAACCCAGTGACATGCTGGTAAACTGCAATCCCTCTGCTCTCCTGGGGAGAGGGAAGGGGTTTTCCAGTTTCCATGGTGTAAATGTACCAAGATGGCTGGTTTGGAGCTACCAATGTGACACTGAGCAGCTTGAATGTGACATTCAATATGACACTATATATTGCAAGGTTAATTTCTTGCGCTCCTTCCTGTATTTTCCTCCCAGCTCATGATCTTAATCAATGCATTGATGGTGCCATTGGCCATTCTAGGTGGGGCTTTGCCAATCCTATTCACTGTCTCATCCTTAACCTTGAGAACCATGCTAGCAACTAGTACACAATAAATACTGTGGAATAAATGAAACATTATGCCCAATAGCCAACTCTTTTTTTCCCTGGTGCTCCATTTTCTTTTATGTAATGATTGGAGCTGAGAATGTTGAAACTTGGAAGGCTTAGGCAGGAAGTTGTAAGAAAGTTCAAGGTTAACCTGACTACACATCATTTCTAAGACCAGCTTGGGTTATACAGTGAAACACTATATCAACCAACAAGAAAGAAAGAAGGAAGGGAGGAAGGAAGGGAGGAAGAAGGAAGGAAGGAAGGAAAGAGAGAGTGAAGGAGCGAGGGAATGAGGGAGGGAGGAAGGAAAAGATGCAGGAGATAAGGAAGGCAAAAGCAGAAGGAAGGGAAGAAGGAAAGAGGAAAGGAGAGGAAAAAATGAAATAAGAAAAGATAGAACAAATTAGAATTCTTGCACACCAGTCTCATGTGCATTTTGTATATAAGCTGTCTAAAAAGATAATGATAAATGAATTTTTTAATGATAAATGAATTTCTCACCCCCTTTGGGCCTTGGAACTCCCAAACAGCCTGTGGAATTACTAAGAGGAAATCTACCTGTGGTCTGTGTGGTCCCATGGCTTGGCTGTTGTGATTCTCCATTCAAATGTGCTAGAGGCAATAGCTGTAAACATGTTTGCTAAAGTGCTAAAATATAGAGATGCATCATCATATTAAAAATCACTGAAGTGGGCTGTGTTATCTACAGAAGTGCAAAATAGAGTAGAAAGTACATGAATTTGAAGAGTTTCTAAGTCTATATTCAAATTTCAGCTCAGGTAATTATGAAGCTGGTAGACTAGGGTGAATTATGTAACCTTTGTTTTGGTAACAATGTATTGCTTAATGTAAAACATAACCTCATTATGAGGAAAGAGAATGACCTATGCAAAATAGCTTGTGCTCAACAGTCATTCAGAAAGAGAGAGACGGTATGATAAATACTCTAGGGAACAGCGATTGTCCTAGTTTTTATTAGAGCCATACTTAGTCTTGAGCGTGTGAGTGACTGGTACATAGTAGGAAGAGTTGACTGTTTCATGAATAAACGAATGAGGAGAAAATGAGTTCTAGTGGATCTTATCCTACTTAAAGTACAATGAAATGCTTTTTTTTCACTTTCTGGAGACCAAAGATGGTTAGGAAGTTGTCTGGAAACAAACAGACATGATGTCATCAGAGGACCTTTCTTGGAGGTATCTGCTATCTGTCTTCCAGTGCTGGAGGAGATTCAATCTTCTTTTATTTCATCACTTGGCATGGATCTCATCATCGAGAGCAGGTCCAGGCCTCTGCAGCTGGCTGTTGTGTATGCCAGGGCTGGGGCTCAGCGCTGCAGGGATGGAGGCCAGTCTGCCCTGTGAGCGCCTCTATCAGGGGGAGGCAGATTCTCTTCTTCGTTGGCAAGTCCCGGACATCTGCCCAGTCATAACACTGTATCATGAGCACTCTGGGCTGAAAACCTCACTCCACAATGCAGAAACTCCAGATAGAAAGACCTTTTCATGAATCTTCAAAATATATATCTGTATATAATTGGAACTATTTTCCTTCTATCCCAGTTGTAAGAAAATCATCCTGTGACTCTGGTACTGGTTAGAAAAGTCCTTGGGGATTTACATTATTATTTTTTAACCCAAGGGAGTCCCTAGATTTCTCCCTCTAATCCCAGTAGGCACCATTGATGATCTCAGATGCACTGGTTGCTATCCCCTCTCCCCCCCCCCCCGGTTTTGGAGGGCTCTGTGCTGGGAAAGTAATTATTGGCTTGATGACTTATGACAATGTGCTCTACTATCATCTGCCTAACAGCTCTCCAGACACTGAATTCCCAGAACTCTAAGAGACAGAGACGGAACAACCATAATTTCCCCTCATCCTCTCTAAAGCACCCACCACATATCTCCCAGGGACAAAGTTCTAATTATTGCGCGGTGTCTTCCTGTTTTTACGATGATCATGACATTGGAGAATTCAAATTGTTGGACCACAGCCAGGCCTTCCTGGCTGGAAGATGTGCTTTGTGGGGCATATAATTGTTTAAACTACTTTATGGAGGCATAATTGAAGTACAATAAATTGCACATGTTTAATGTGTACAAATTGATAAGTTTTAACCCACATCTACACCTAGGAACTCATCATCACAATTAAGACAATAAGTAGTTCCATCACGAGCTGTCTGGTGCCTAGTTAGAGTTCATCTCTCAAACTAGCCCATCTCTTGGCAAGCATGACCCACTTCTGTCAACATAGATTTATGTACATTTTATAGAAATATGCATAGTTCATAAGGGTATTCCTGCCATATGCACTAGTTTTGATTTCTTTCATTTAACATTGCACAGTGTGTGTGTGTGTGTGTGTGTGTGTGTGTGTGTGTGTGTGTGTGTGTGTGTGTATTGTGGCTTGAACTCAGGGCCTCATTCTTAATCTACTTGCTTGCCTATGGTCAACACTCTACAATATGAGCATTACGTCTAGACCACCATTTTTTCCTTTTTGCTGGTTAATATGAGATGGAATAGCTCAGACTTTTCTGCCTGGGCCATGATCATCTGATCTCACCTTCCTGAGTAGTTATGATTACAAGCATGAGCCATAGGCATCTGGCTAGCATCACATTTTGAGATTAAATTATTTTGCTGTATGTTTTAGTATGTTTATTTTCATTTCTGAGTAGTATTTCATTATATAAATTGGATATATATTATATGGGGATTATATGACATACTTTAGACATACATCATTTCCTACTAATTTAGGTGCCAACAAGCATTTGTTTTGCCTTTTTGTTTTTGGTGGTTTTTGTTTTTCTGTTTTGGATTCTGTGTTTTTCTGGGTTTGGCTAACACACAGCTGCCATAAGCATCAGTATATTATCCTGTACACGGATACTTATTTTCCATTGTCTTACATTAATATCTAGGGTTTTAATATTATGTTAATGTGATTTTTATAATAAAAGATTTTATGATACCATATTTTTATATCAAGAATATTTTTCAAAGTATACTATTATTATTATTATTATTTGTTTCTTTTAAAAAATTTGATTTTTGTAAAGGTGCTGTACAAAAGGGTTACAGTTACATGAGTGAGGTAAGGAGTACATTTGAGTACATTTCTTGTCTAGCATTGTTAACCACTCCTCTGTTTTTCTCCTACTATCTTCCCCACCCCCAAAAAATGTAAAGTTCATTCCCTCAACATAGTGTCTTGTGAGTATCATTGTTACAGTGGGTCATCCTGTGTCTTGTTTCAGCATTTTGTTATTCCCTTTCTCTTCCCCAAATTAGATAAATGTATGTACAAGATGCAGGGTACCAAAATCAAATACAGTGACAACACAGGCTATACTATAGGAAGAAGAACATGAAATAGAAACAACAAAATTACATAGTACATTAAAAATAACAACAGAGACACCTCTTGTGTCCATATCTTGGGGTTCATTTCACTTAGCATCATCTTTTTCTTGTTGTTGTTGATTGGGGGACTTGAACTCTGGGCCTGACTTCTGTTCCTCAGCTCTTCAACTCAAAGCTGCAGCGCCACTTCCAGTTTTCTGGTGGTTTATTGGAGATAAGAGTTTCACGGACTTTCCTGCCCGGGCTGGCTTTGAACCGAGATCCTCAGATATCAGCCTCCTGAGTAGCTAGGATTACAGGCATGAGCCACCGGTGCTGGGCAATTGTTAGCATCATCTTACATGGTCATATGTACATAGCTTTTGACCTTTTCTGCTCATCTGCTAAGATTATCATAGATGTATATTAATTATTGCAAATAAAGGAAACCATGGAACCTATATTTTTTGGGGTCTGGCTTACTTCACTTAAGATAATTTTTTCCTAAGTCTTTTCATTTTGTAACAAATAGGGTGTATCATTGTTTCTGATGGAAACATACAATTCATCTATCTATCTATCTATCTATCTATTTATCTATCTATCTATCTGTCTGTCGATCTATTTCATCTTCTTGATCTGTTCATCTATTGAGGGGCATCTGAGTTGGTTCCATATCTTAGCTATGGTGAATAATACTGAGATAAACATAGTTGTGTTAATAACTTTAGTGTGACCTTGTTTTTGATCATTTGGGTAAATGCCCAGCAAGATCTATATAAAGATTGGGAGAAGATCTTTAATAGCCATACACATAGACCTCCCCTATTATTTTTTGCTTAATGTTTCTTCTGCCCTGGTCCCCAACATTTGTTACAGATACTTTTTGGGGGGATCCGGTCATGGGGCCTGAACTCTGGGCCTGAGCACTGCCCCTCAGCTCTTCAGCTCAAGGCTAGTGCTGTAGCACTTGAGCCACAACACCACTTCTGGCTTTTTTTTTTCCTGCTTATATGGTGCGGAGGAATCGAACCCCGGCCCTCATGCATGCAAGGCAAGCGCTCTACCACTGAGTCACCGTCCCAGCCCAGATACTTTCTTAAATAATTCTAAGTCCTCAAAAGTATCTCACCCCCTGTTTTCACTATATTTGATCTTGGTGCCCTGCATCTTGTATATGCATTTTTCTAATTTGAGGAGGGGAAAGGAAATAACAAAATGCTGAAACAAGGATACAGGATGATCCATTGTAACAATGAGATGTACAAGACACTATGTAGAAAACGAACTTTACAATTTGGGTGGGGGAGGAGGGTAATGGGGAGGTGGGGAGGGAAGTGATGGTAGGGGAAAAACAAAGGAGGAAGTAACAATGCTTGATAGGAAATGCACTCATTACTTTACTCATGTAACTGTAACCCCTCTGTACACTATTTTTACAATGAAAGCATAAAAATAATAAAAAGATCTCACATTCTTTTATTTGAATTGTATAAAGATTCCAAGTAACCACTTTTTTGTGATTATGTTGGGCATCTGAATATCTTCTTTTGTGAACTATTTGTTCATTTCAATTGACCACGTTTTAAGATGGGTTAGTTTGTTTTCTTACTATGTGACTTCAAGAGTTCCTTAAGTATTCTTAATATAGATCCTTTATCAGCTATTGGTTGCAAACCAATAAATTGAGGCTATTTTTTTAAATTGTGCTTACATTCATTTTCTATTTTCAGGCTAACAAATTGCCAAAAATGGATAGGGCTCACTACAGCATCATTTATTATCTCTCAGTTCTGTAGGTCTTGAGGCTGATATCTTAAAGATAGATGATTGTCTCAACATTTCATAAGGCCAAAGGTGAAATTTTGGGCAAGAGTCCATTTCCAAGCTTGTTAAGGTTGTTTTCGTGACATATAGCTCCATTCATCTTCTAGAGGGCAGCAACCTTAAATGCTTTCTGTGTTGTGTTTCAAATCTCTCCACTTTCCCTTATGTCATGTTCTTCCATTTTAAAGGAATCTAAAAATTACATTGGGCCTACCTAGATAATTCAGTTATTCTGTCCATTTTAAGGCCAACTGATTAGTAACTTATATTCCATTTGTAAACTTCTGTTTGTCATGTAAGTTACACTAATTCTCCTCCAGGAGATTTAAATAATCTTTAGGGGCATGAAGGTGGCTGTAATTCTCTCCAGCAGTTTCTTTCAAAAGAAAAAGGATGTTAATTTTGATGAGGTCCAATCTTTATATAACCCAAGGTTACAAACATACTTTACTATGTTTTATTCATACCTTTTACAGTTTTAGGTCTTACATTGAGGCCCACAACTCATTTTCAATTTTTATTTTGTATATTTGCACATGGGGTGAGGAAAATTCATATTGCCTCCAAATATATATATATATATATATATATATATATATATATATAGTAGATCTAGTAATATTTATTGAAAATAATTCAGTTTTTCTGTTAAATTTCCTTGTTCATTTATTATAGATTTTAAGTGTTTCACATTGTATGTATATATATTTATATATTATTTTTACCAGATAATTAATAGATATGTTTTTTAAATATTGTTTGTCTTTCCTTTTCATTTCCTTCACAGCTTTTTTCAGAGGTTTGATGAAAAGTAATATATCCATTTTGCCTCTTATGATTTATGATTTTTGTGTCTTATCTGAGAACTCTGCCTGACCCAAGGGAACAAAGTTTTCTCTTATGTTATTATGAAAAGATTTATGGTTTTATATATAGGCCTATAATTTGCTTTAAATTAAATTATATATTAGTGTATAGACGACTTCTTTTCATCCTTTCATATTTTTCTCTTGAAAATGAATATAAAATTACTCATAATTTTATGAAAAGAATGTCAGTTTTTAATTGGATTGTCTCACCCCTTTGATGAGTCATTTGATACATGGGCTCTTCATCATTATTTAAATTTCCTGCATATCTGGGCTGACAGGGGTATATCACTCTATCCAGAATGGCTCTGAGAGGTTTACAGAGTGAGCCACTCTCACAAGCTTTCTTTAAAAAAAAAATGAAGATTTTTCTTGACGTATTATAGCTTGAGATATATCGTATTGTACATATTTTATATATCTTATCTATTTCATTTTTTAATAAAATGTACTGCCTTTAGTTTCAGAGGGCTACTTTTTGCAAGTGTAGATATATTCACACATCTATTTAAAATAGGTTCTTTGAGTCTTTTAATAACTTCCCCATTCAGCTCTGGTGCTTTACCCAATAGATTCCAGTCAGCTTCCACAATTCTAATCTGCATCCTCAACTCAGCTGGACTTCTGTGGACTGATTGGATTCCAACTCTCTGTATTACAGTCAGGCAATTATTGCTGGAAGAAGGCTGGGAAATCAGGAGCATCATCTCTTTCTTTCCTTCTCCCAAGGATCTCAATTTGGTGCTGTCTGCTGCCTAATGCTAGAAAATGCTATTTCACTTATTTGTCTGGTCTTACACGTGTTTATGGATGAGAACTGGCTTATTCTAGTTTCTCTGTGTTGCTTAGAAATTGATGTCTCTCTCACAGTTTATTTAACCAGACATCTATTAATAGCTGTGTTGCTTTCTTTTATGGATTTCCCAGAGTGGCAATGAACATCTTTTTTTACATGTCATATTTCTTATATGATAGTATATCCTTGCAACAAGCATAATTATGAATAGGCATTTTGAATGTTCTAGATCTTAATAAATTGTTAAACAGTTTATAATTCCATGAAATCTTGTCTGGTTACATTTCCTAACTTGCCACAGAAGTTGATAGGTCTGTGTTTAATGGAAGGAATACATAGTTCACGGAGAAAGAATATAAATGGCAAATTCTGAAAATAAGACCTACCTCATTCATAATATTCATATACTCTAAAGATATAATTTAATTCTAAATTAGTAGTGCCATATGAAACTTTCTTCTAAATGCAAGCTTGCATGCAGATGTAGAAAGAATGAGCCAAAAAAGTGAAAAAAGGAAATGCAATCAAATTCTGAGCAGATTAGAAGAATGGCAGTCCTATCTTCCCCTGTCACTTGCTGCTAACAGTTATCTGAGAAGAACACTAAACACAGCCCAAAGAGTCCCTACAGCCTCAATAGATGGCTGTCAAAACTTGGCTACTCATGGGTACCATTGTCCCTTGCTGCATTCCAAGAACTGACTTTGTCACTGCCATTGCCAGGCACAAATGATAGATTGCCTGAACAGCTTCCACCAACACAAAATCTGTGGAGCAAAACAAAACCAAGTCCTGGCCAAATTCTCCATACACTTCTTAATTATCCCATTAAATCTTACGCAGGACTGTGGTGAACTCACTCTGTTGCTTTCAGCCAGCTGCTGAGAGAAAGAAAATCTGTGGGGATTTAGAAATTGAGTCTCATTTTGGATAAGGGAATTTGGATTCTTTCCACCTAGTGGTTTTCAAGTTCCCCCTTTGCTCTTGGATATGCTAAGCTCAAGAATACCCAGGAAAGTTTAAGCTCATGAGTTGCACCATAGACAGTGCTTACATTAGAACCTAAATACAATTTCCAAGTGGCCTTGTTTAGGGTAAAATATCCAAAACAAAGGGATGGTAGGGGAAAATCAAAGGAGGAGGTAACAATGCTCAATAGGAAATGTACTTATCACTTTACTCATGAAACTGTATCCCCTCAGTACAGTATTTTGACAATTAAAAACATATAAAAAAAACAAAACATCCAAAACAGTTAAAACATATCCATTTATTCTATATTGTAGCTTCATGGAGGCCTCTTAGTGAAAGATCTTTTGTCTTATAGAAATTCAGGATCCAAGACTAAGGCCTCTAGATTTGGAGATCTGTGGCTAAATATATATAGGCTGAAGAATCATTATGCCTGCTTTTGGGTCCAACATCTACTGTGTGTTTGAGGTTGTGTGTGAGTGACTCTGTGTGTGTGTGTGTGTCTGTGAGAGAAAATATCTGCATAAACACAACCATTTCCTTTTTAATTTATTTTGAATTATCTTTAAGAATTATACAAAAAAGTGTCCATTTATGAGTATAATCTCCACAACCATTTCTTTATCTATAGTCTGAGAAGTATAATATAGAGCATATTAATATAGTTAACTTTAAGTCATGTTGAATATTAACGTAACTCATTTAGCACATACTCAGCTAAAAAGACAGCCTATAGAATGGGAAAATACAAGGATATATACAAGGAGCTCAAAAACTTAAACCCCCACGAGCCAATCACCCTATTAATAAGTGAGCAAAGAAGCCAAATAGATGTTTCTCAAAAGAAATAGTAAAAATAGCCAAAAATATGTGAAAAGAAATGCTCAACATCCATGTTCATACAAGAAATACAAATCAAAAGGATATTGAGATTCCATCTTACTCTAGTTACATCATCAAAAATATGAAAAACAAAATGATGCTGGCAGGGATGCAGGAAAAAAGGAACTCTAATAACTGCTGGTGGGATTGTACATTATCCCAACCACTGTGGAATTCAGTATGGATATTTCTTAACAAATTAAAGAGAGAATTACCCCATGGTGCTGCGATTCTACTCTGGGCCATTTATCCAAAAGTTCAAGAAAGATACCTGAACATCTATGTTCATTGCCACGCTATTCAAGTGCAGAACAGCCTAGATACCTTACGACTAACAAATGGTTCAAGGAAATGTACCATAAGCAAATAAATAAAATGACTAATTTATTGGACCTGATTATTATTATTTTAGTAGTAGTATTGATCTGATCATTCTAAATAAAGACCCTCCACTTTGGGAAATGGCATCCAGAGAAAATAGTAGCTGAGTTAATTGACTCCAGTAAATTAAAGATAAATGTACTCATTACCTTACTGTATGTAACTGTACCCCCAAGTATCTTAACCTTCTAAAACACCAACCATTTTGAATAGCAGCTGTATTCTCAATTCTTAGTTCCCTAAAGTCTTTGGTCTGCTTAAAAATCCAATGGACAATACATCTGAATGTATCAGGCAAAAATGAGAAGAATATAACTATTATAACTATCAATTGGCAGTTAAATAATTGGAGCCTGAAAATCATAAAGAAACCAGTCGAGATTAGTTATATAATGGAATCAGAATACCATTTTCCTGTTGTACTTAAGTTTAACAATAGACTCATAATTGCTCTTGGGAGAATTAAAAGGGTAAGACCTAACTTGTGTCATTGACTTGGTCCTATTCCAATCCAACAGACTGCCTTGAAAATTTCAGCCCTGATCTTGACACCCTTATTAGATATACTTAAAATTTAGCAGTAACCACGTTGCAAAATCCAAACTTCTTGGAAGATCTTCACATGTTTTTCCCCTCTGCATTGTGTTTCCCTTCTTCTCTCTAGGTTAACCTAAACTGATTGCTATTCTCAGAAGAAGGCCATATCAAGTATCACAAATCTTTTTACAGATGAAGTCATTTTGCTCACATATATAATCCCATGGCTCTCTGTGTCCCTTTTATGCTGCACATGGAACTTGAAATAAAGTTCCCATGCATTTCTGCCATCTGGGAGAGTTGTGAGATAAGGTAGCAATGAAATAATGTGGTTAAATTCTTGTATGAAACCCACAGGGCATGGTGTAGAGTGATTCTTGAGTGAATTTACTCTGAAACACTGTTTACTTCTTTGGAGCAAAATCTCTAGATGGTTTGTTTCGTAACAGCTGGGTAATTTCTAACATAGAAATATACACAGAGTTGGTGCTTAAAACATTATTAATGTGTGGAACAGTAAATACTATTGGCTTCTGTTAGTGAAGGCACCAGATGTAAATTCTATGAATTCATGAATAAGAGTGTAGTGCATACTAAAATAAGGGAAGAAGTCTGTCAGAGGAGTTGGGAGGATGGAGTTGACCCTTCAAGTCAGAGAAAGATATGAAGAATTAGAGAGAGAGGGCAAGAATGATGTAGACAGTGCATGTTGCTCTAGGAAAGGGAGAAGCTCTAGAAAACAGAGAAGCCTGGCATGGTCTTACATCTTTGTCAGTGATATAGCTCAACAGAGCCAACCATACATTATTCAACCATACTAGATTCTTGTATTCCATGCCTGGGGAAATCAATAAACCAAGCACACCAGTGGCAGTGCCAATTGAGATGGCACCTCAATAAAAATGTGAATCTTACGAGAGAACAGTTTCACCTTCTCATAAACCATCTGCATTGTAATGCAATCAGAAGCCTTGAATTCCATCAAGGATGTTCATATTGTGAGTGGCATCTCCATGGGGTGAAAGAGAGTGTGAAGCAATGTGTGTGGAGCTCTGGACTTGGTGGAAGACACTAATGAGAGGGAGGTCTCATTATGGATTGTCTGGACTTCTTAGAAAATCACCTGTCTCTTCCCTTCAAGTTCAACAGAGGCACGGGAGGAGTAATATGTTAGCTACCTCCACAGAAAGCCTTTTAGAGTATTCCAGTATGCATACAGATACACTTGTAATAAATAATACTAGTGTAATTTTATTTGACATGGTGTTTTGTAGGGTGGTGATTCTGTATCCTTCAGGGAGAGAAAAGAGGAATTATTGTAGTTAGCACTTTTTACAGGTTCTACCTTTCTAAACACATCCTAAAGGTTCTTTAAGTCAAAGTGAAGAATTAAAATATGGGAAGTGAGTGTGAATCTATTTTTTGATGTTTAGGTGTAGAAGTGTCTATTTCAAAAAGCACAGATCTGTATGACACTATCGTGATAAGAGCATTTTTTTTGTTGTTGGTTGTGGGGCCTGAGCTTTGGGCCTGGGCACTGTCCCTCAGCTCCTCAGCTCAAGGCTCTATCACTTGAACCACAGCGCCACTTCTGGCTTTTTTTTTCTACTTATGTGGTGCTGAGGAATTGAACCCAGGGCCTCATGCATACAAGGCAAGCGCTCTACCACTGAGCCATCTTCCCAGCCCAATAAGAGCATTTTTATTGTGGACAAGATTTTGGATTAAAGAGCTTCAAAATTCTTTAATATTCCTCTCATTAAGAGGTGTCCTATTGTTTCTCCTTCAAACACTGGCTTACCCTTTGACTGCTTTAACTGGAGAAGATGGTGGCTTTTCCAGGTCCAGCATTTTAGAGCGTTGGCAGTACCTCCTCAGGCTCATGGGGTCCTGAGTCTCTACATAATAGACTGCTCTGCTGGAGATATCCTATACAAATGGCTAGACACTGAGTGAAGCCATAGGTATTCCACTGTGCCCAGCCTTCACCTAACTAGCTCCAGCACTAAGTGTGTGTGTAAAGCTCCCATGGATTCTCTAAAACCATGTGGTCATAAACTTAATTTGTTATCAAAGACCTCCATCGATATCAGGATGAGAAGAAGAACTTCCAAGCTCATCTCAAATCCTGGACTCACAAAACCCCCATAAGATATAACACAAATGACAGGTGTCTTAAGCTATTAGATTCTGCAGAGGTATTTATGTTCTTATGCAGCGTATTATCATGAGCAACATGTATGAATGGGAAGTCATATGGAAGACTTAGGGAACAGATGCACACAAAAATCAACATCTTTGCAGTGTCTATAATTAGTCATACAGAAACATCCATGAAAGGTTTATTCACTCAGTTGTAAGTGGGAGGTTGGTTCATTAGTTGAGAATATCACTTAGAATAATAAAAAGCAGTCATTGTATAATTCTAAATTCAGCCAATTCAGTTTATATTAACTTCTGATTGAATTTAAACAAGACACTGCCTGGGTTACAGACTATCTCATGCACAGAATCCACTTCTACATGCAGGCACATGCTTATCCCTTAAAAAATGCTTAATAGTAAATGTCTGTTATCTTTACTGTAACTTGTATCTCTGAAGCTATGCACATTTTCATTAATTACTCTTCACAATGCCTCTGTGATGGAAAAAATGCATAACATAACAAGGAATAATTTTACCCACTGCTGAAATGTAGTCACCTCTTGGGTTGAACACAACAGCTGTTTAGCATCTGTAAGGGAATCCTGAACTATCATTCTGGGCAGCCATGCTAAGGAGGATAACATATCTGATTGAAATTGCAAAGGAAATTTGAGCAGACAGGATGCAATTACCTGAACTGGAGCCCAGCCAGCTTACCAGGGCTAAGTAGCAAGCAGCTCAAGCTAGAGAGCTTGCCTTCTGCATATTTCACAGATTATTGGGGATGCTCAATGCCCTGTGTGGACAATAACCAGAGGCCGTGTAAGTCTGTGATCCTGAACCTACATTACATCTTCCTCTTTCTAGGATGACGATAACCATTCTCTGAAGGCAATTTTGGGAACAATGGCTAATGTCACTCAACCCATGAACAGAAAAGTCCAGGTTAAAGAACGTGACATACTATCCAAATGTAACTCTAAGTACCTGGTTTGTTTTCTCTTTTAGTATCTGGAAAACAAGGAAATGTCATAATCGGTATAAGGCTTGCATATTCTGCACGGATAATATACTCCTAAATATATTATGAGGGTTTTAAGAAGTCAGAATACATGAGTTAGGTAATATTTGGAGTTAAGTTCAGGGCTTAGCTGCTTATATTTAAGTGTTCAAAGAACTAATTGTGGCCCTGTTGGAATTTTCTAGTGGGCTAACGGGTGCCTATGTCATTAGGACCTCTTTCTCCTTGTCTGGAAATTTCTAGCTTGTCCTGCTCAGCTATAGTGCTATGAGTCTATGAACCTAAAGAGCAATTTATAGCTTTTATTTCTTTTTGGTGTCATTCTATTTATTTGAATAGAGTGTTATTTATCAAAAGGGGATGCATACTCACTGAAGTTAAAAGTACTGTACTTACATATTTTGTAACTATTTCTAATTTTTGTGAATGCATGTCTAGGTAAAATCACTAACACACATATGTGGATGGAAACCGTTTTGTTTTGGGGGGAGGTAGCTTGGCTGGAACTCAGATTCAGGGCCTGTGTGTGTCATAGACAGGGACTCAGTTCTTGAGCCATATCCAAGCTCTCTTTCTCTCTATATATATATCTATATGTATATATGCACATATGTACAAGCATATATATATGTATATACACACATTTATGTATGCATGTATGCATACATATGTATGTATATACATACAGGCATACATGAATGGATGTATATTTGAATGTATGCATGTATCTACTTTTTTCTTTCCCTTCTTTCTTATTACTTGTATAAAAGGATTTAAATTCAATGTGTCATTGATTCATGAGTACCATGTATCTTAGCCAATGCCATCCCTTCCACCATTCTCCCGTCTCTCCCAACCCCACCCACACCTTCAAGTTACCTCATTCCATTGGCACATATCCATGTTGAATATTATGACTCTTTTGCCCACCTTTCCTCTCTCCATTTTTCGCTTCCTCCCTCTTCTGAACTCCTTGATCCTACCCTACACTCTGACAACATCTCTTCTAGCTTTCTGGGGTTTAGCTTGTTGAAATGTAAGTTAGTTGTTCATAGGAGTTGGAATCATTTCTGCATATGCCAGGACTCTTCTCCTGAATGTGAATGTCATAGTTTGGTCAGTTTATTTGAGCATATATACATATGACCCTGTATATATTTTCATATATATTTATAATTTAGGTCTCACTTCCACATCTGAGAAAAAGCATGTCCATTTTGTTTAAGTCTGAATTGTTCACTTACCATAAAATTTTCAAGTACTATCAATTTCCCTGCAAGTGACATAATATGTTCTTCCTGACAGATGAATAAAATCCATATGTATAGGATATATATATATATACACATTCATATACATAGGCATTTATATGAGGTGAATATGAGGAAGTCAACATGGTTATGCAAATGTTTTTTACTGTATCCTGACTTAATATTCTAGATAAAAACCCAGGAGTGATATTGCTAGATCATACAGGAGAAATCTCCATCCGAACTCTAGTTATTTTTCAGGTAGTGTCTCACATATTTTTGGCTCAGGGTTGCCTCCGATCATCCTCCTCCTACCTACGTAGTCAGCTTACCTTCCATGTAGCTTGATAGGGACCACTATGATGCCTAGCTTGTTTGTTGAGATGAGACCTCTCTGACATTTTCCCAAACTGGCTTCAAACTCTGATTCCCCTAGTTTTCTGCCTCTCCACTGACTAGGATCACAAGTGTGAGTTGCTATACTCTGCATGAATGGAAATAAATTTAACTGGAGAAAACACATTTTTTAAGAATGCAAAGATCCTTTTCACAAGAGTCCCTATGCAAACATCAAAATGTAAGGATTATAAATGTTGTATGTGATTTCTCTATGTAATGGTTTCATACCCCCTGTGATGAAAGGCTGCTTGTGATGCGCTTAGTGTAAATGTGAATGAGAAAACCAAAGACTTAAATGAGAGGATTGTTGTACCCCCCATGAAGGTAAATCATATGCCACAACTTGTGCTGTAAAAAAAAAAATACTCAAAAATGTGCTCTATCCATGCAGTTTTCCCAAGTCAAATCCACATTTGTTCTTTTCCAAGCAAAGTGTGGCCTGTGGCCAGGAGCACTGCTATGGGGAGCAGGGGCGGGGCAGGGGAGGGGGAGAAGGGGGGGGGCAGACCACAGATCCTACCCCAGACTAATTCATGAGAACTTGTATTCTTCCATCACACCCAGGTGATTGGCAGCCACATTCAACTTTGGCATATATGCTGTGCTTTGGTTATGAATATTTAAAAAAACCCTGCACCCATATATATCATCTGTTTTTTTAAATAACTCAGCATGTGTCAATGTCTCAATACATTTAAAATATCACCAAGGACACCAACATAAATATACAATCATCTTTCATCAGCTCCAGCTCAATTTATTTTAGAAATTCAGTAATTTTGTTCTCCTTGTGTTTCCCAAGCAAATATCATAACAACTTTCTTTAATTTGATTCCTCAGGGTCTTATTCTTAATGGAGACTTTCCAGTACAAATAGTAGCTTTGGAAACCAAGGACTCAACAAATTAAGAGGCCCTTTAATTTCTGCCTTTCATTTCATAACCACAGCAATTATTTCCCCTATATTTCAGGATTTATATGTTTGTGATCTATCAACATGTTTTGCAGGCCTATTGTGAGTTGTAATTTTTATATAAACTTATTCCATTTAGCTTAATAATATCCATTTAAAGTTCAGTCTGTAATATATTCTCTACTTGAGGGCAATAAAACTGCATTTTGTTAGCAAAATGTCAGTAATTTGATTTTGTTACAGAATCCTAGTAGCCTCATTATTCAAGATTACAGAGGCTTTACTGGGTGTCATGGTTACAGCCCTTACCCCAAATGGGGCGATACTAGAGATTTGAGTTTGTTTAGAAATGCAACAGTCCTGGGCTGGGGGCAGCACCTCTCCTCAGCACCCCAGGGGATCTCAGCTCTCCCTGGAGTTCTGAGGATGTGGGGCTCAAACTTTACACTAACTCTCATTTGCAGAAAGAGTTCTGTGAGGGAATACCTGGAACTCACAGGCTCTTAGCTGGGAGGAACAGAGATTACAGCAACATGCGCTGCCACCCTCCACTCTGCCCCCAGTGGCCTCTCACTAAGCATCTTCTCAAGCCCCAGTAACCCAGAAGTCACCTTGAAAATGTGTCCTCTAGATACAACTTCACCATGGACCTTACTTTTACCTCAGGAACCTCAGGGCAGGGAGCTGGATTTGTATACCACTTTTAACTCTCACCTCAAAACTTTTGCTTCTGGGAAGTTCCAGCTGTCAGCTCATGGCCACATATCCTGCTCACCTACTTATCCTCCGGCTTTATCTGGTAATCAGTCTCCTGTGCCTTATCTTCTTACCTCCTCTATTCTGAGAACATTCTCCATGATTTTAATGAGTTTGAATACATCTCTTCCTGGTCCCTTGCTGTCCACTGATCTTCTCCAACTACTCCATCACTCCTCATAGAGATACACCTGTTCTATCATCTTCTTCCTAAGTGTTGGGAGATGGATCTCCCTTTGTCCTACCTTTCTTCAAATAAAATCTTACTACTGCTCCTATTCTGAGCAAATGTTCTAGAATAGTCATGTGTTTTTGTTACTTCAATCTTCTTCCTACATGTTTTGTCTGACTGCTGGGCAATCAGCCCTTAGTTCCTACCACAGTGAGATGGCTTTTATCAGTAATCTTACTTTGGCCCAGTGAACCATTTCTGCCTTACAAATGGATAAATTCTGCATCTTTCAACTTAATCTCTTCCTCCTTGAAGTACCTTCTCCTGATTTCCATCTTCCTTTCCACCACATGGGCTAGATTATCCCAGGCTTTTTTGCTGGTTCTCCTTCTCTGATTGCTATCTGCTGGTAGCTCTCTTAGGTGTTAGTGGCCTATCCTACTGTATACTTCACCCTTGAGCCCACTGTATATATGGCACCTCTAGGTGGCTGTATCAGAGTCTTTACAAAATGCACTATGTTTAAAGGAGAATCCCCATTTTTCTTTGGCCCAGACATCTCCATCTCAAGAGCCAGCACTATTTCTACATCATTGCAGTTATCTTTCCTTTTGCTTTATTTGCTTACCATTATTGTCCATCACCAAGAACAGGGGTTATATAGTAGTGGCTCAAGAAACACTCACAGACAAATGAACATATATCTTTCTTATCAATCTATAGTAAACCAAAGCTAAGATATACCAATTCATGGCCTATTTTCTCTCTGATCTATTCTATCAACTGAACATTTTCCTCTTGGCTATGTTTTGGAGTATAAACCTCAGAATGGAACTAATGCAAGTTTGTTGATTATATTTCTTCCCATGGAATGTTCTATTTTATTAACTACTGTTATTTGGTTTATTACCACTCTACACTTCACATTCTTAGACTTTTTCTGTACTTTTCCTTGCTTCCTTCCTGTTCATGTGTGGTTTGGTGTTGGATCCCTTTCTCCCTTGTAGTTTCCTTGTCCAGACTTCCGTGACCAAGCAGGGTACAGCCACTGGGTACAATGGCTAGAGAGCAGGAAGAAGGGAAGTGCTGTGGTGTTCCTCCCTGTATCTCTCACTGGATGAACATCATGAGTGACAACTACATCTCATAACTCTTTCTAGCTAGTGTGATAAAGGCACTGCGCACTTTACATTGTCTTTGAGTGACTCTAGCCTAGGAATAGAGTAGCATCATTTCCTTATCTTCCCCTGCACTCTATGAATGGTAGTGACTCTTTGCTGGGGCTATCATCCAGATTGTCCCACTGCTCATATGAATTTTTATATTTCCATGAAATGTTCTTCATCTGCCCAATTAACTTAAAGTTCTCAATATGAAAAGTGAATTATATTTCCATGGCACAATCCTACCTGATCCACAGGGATAATAAAACATCACAAACTGCTTTCTAAAGTGGTTGAACAAGTTTACACTCCCACCAAGACCCAGCAATCCCACTTTTGGGCATTTACCCAAATGGTCACAAACAAGACCACACTAAAGCTACCAGCACGACTATGTTTATTGCAACATTATTTACCATACCTAAGATATGGAATCAACACAGATGTCCCTCAGTAGATGAATGGATCAAGAAATTGTGATATATATACACAATGGAATTCTATGCCTCCATCAGAAAGAATGACATTGCCCCATTTGTTAGGAAATGGAAAGGCTTGGAAAAAATTATATTAAGTGAAGTAAGCCAGGCCCAAAGAAACACAGGTCCCATGGTTTCCCTTATTTTCAATAACCAGTGTATGTCTGAGTCAAGCAGAAAAGGTCAGATAAGTTGATGTTAGGCGAAATGAACCCCAAGATAAGTATTCAAATGCTTTTTTTTCTTTCATATGATTGTTTCTAGCATATTGATAAGATGATTTCTTTGTTGTTTTGTAGGTCCCTCCCCCACAGTATAACCCCTGGTTTCACTGTGTTTGATGTTGGTATAATTTGTAGAGGGGAAGTGAAAAAACAAATCGTTTAAATAGGGACAGGTGGACCCATTGCAACAATGAGATGTACAAGTCGTTATGTCGAAAAACGAACTTTATAACTTTGGTGGGGAGGGAGGATTGGGTAGGGGGGCGGGGAGGATGGGAAGGGATGGGAAGGGGAAACAAAGGAGGAGACAACAATGCTTGATAGGAAATGTACTCGTTATCTTGCTCATGTAATTGTAACCCCTCCGTATGGTATTTTCACAATAAAAAAATTACAAACTGGTTTTCTATTTACATTTTATGTGAGCGTAAAGGAGGTGTACGGAGGGGCTACAGTTACATAAGTAAGGGAATGAGTACATTTTTCGTGGAGCATTTTTACCCCCTTGTTTTCTCCCATTTTCCCTTCCCCCGGAGTCCCCTCCCCACCAAGTTGTAAAGATGATTTCCAACATATTGTCCTGTGAGTATGCTGTTGCATTGCTTCAGCCTTTTTCCTTTGTCTCACCATTTTGTTATTCCCATTCCCTTCCACAAATCAGAACAGCGTACATATGACTCAGGGTACCAAAATCAAAAATAACAACAATAGGAGATAAACCAAAGGTGGGAAAAACAAAGGAAAAAACAAATAGCTTCACACTATACATTAAACAAAACAAAACAAAACAAAATAAACCCCCAAACCCTCTTGTTTCCATGTCTTGGAGTTTCATTTCGATTAGTATCACTTTATATGGTCATACAATGAGCAATTGTGATTCCCTGCTAGGATTATCCTAAATATGTACTCTATGTTGGCTAGAAATCTCTTTTTCATTTGAGATCGCTATTAGTGTTTTTGCATTGGATTATTCAATCACTGGTTTAAGAAAAACATTTTTGTGCAATTAAAAATATAATGAATGATTCTGCTCCTAAAGCATTTCACTGACACAAAGATGATTCTACAGTGATTAGTACCTTCTATAAACCCTATTATGGTCAAATTGTAGAGGAAAACAGGGATGTCAGAACAGCAAGGCAAGACAAGTGTTTTAGCATTTCAAAGAAAAAAAAGTAGAAAGGGTCAGGGCCACTATGGGAGCTTAGCACAGATTTCCTCAGAGAACAAGTTGGGGCATTGGTTTTCAAAGTGTGGTTGCAGGCCAACCAAGGAGGAGGGGCTGAAAGACTGAAGTTCCACTAAGTCAGGAATCCTTTTGAAGCTGCTGGTACAGGGCACACACTTGAGAGCTCTCGAGTAACTGGGAGGGATTGAACTAAAGCAGAATTTGTCCAGACTTATTTGGTTGTAAGGATTCCTTGCAAGCCTTACCAATATTACTCTGTAAGTGCTTTTCCTAGAGACTGTACTTCAGTTGATCTTGAGTGGAAATCTAAACATGATGTGTTTAACAAATGATTTCTCATAATTAGGAAAGTTTGAGAAAACAACTACTGAATTCCTGGGTTTCAGGTTCAGGGTTACCCTGCTCAGTATCCATGACCTTTATCAACAGCTGCGTTCAGCACTGTGTGGAGGAAAAAGTGAAAGTGTGATGCGCTGAGTATGGAGATATTGCTGCTCCCCAGCACCCCAATACCAAGTGTTCCCTTGTCCGTGTCCCATCAAAACCAGCTGTTCATTAGAGTCAAGTGTTGGGGTTGGTGAAGTAGGGAAATTCATTTTCCTTGACGTTTTACTAATGGTTCTCCCCAAATTTTCTTGTGTCTGAGCAATTATTAGTGCAATTCCATGGAGATAGTTCGTGTACATAAACGAATACGCATTAGGCCTCGTCTTGGCACTTCATAGAGTACTGGAGGTGCAGGGACGATAGAAGTTGACATGAATGCTGTCCCCAGAGCTTTTGATTCAACCAAGGAGATAATTTTAATCAAATAATCATAACAATGAATGTATTATTATCATGAGAAATGAGAATCATGAAAGAAAGATACACAGATGTTAGGAAAAATTAACAAGTCGGAGAAATCATCCAAGTTCTGGCTAGGTAAATTTAATTTTCCCTTTTGTCCTGTTTGGTGATGTTCCAATGTTGGTATATGTAACAAGAGTCAATGTTAATCATGTCCTTCGTATGTGCAAATTGTTTTATGTAAGCTTTGATATGATCATTATATTATCCGCACAAGGGACCATATTACCCTGATGAGAATGCTATTTGTTTTTAACTTGACTTGTAGATTGTGGGCAGAATTCTTATGTACCCCACCCAAGGTCATATGGCTAGTGAGCAGCAGATACTTGAACAAATCTAAAACAGCAGTAGACTGATCTAATGCTCAAGTTTATAACAACTGCGGATTCTTGTCATGGGAATCCACATAGACATATAGAGAGCCAAAGTTGTCCCATGCTGGAATTGGGCCTATAATAAAGAAATGGTGTAGGTATAAGGACAAATGGAGCAAATTGGAAGGCTGATAACACATGGACAAACGGACCTAGAAGGAATGGTTTGCTGGATAATAAATGGGAGGAAAATAGTAGGACCATGTCTCTGCCTTTGGTTCTATGTGGTGAACCAAGTCAGTAGACCTAGATAAATATGGAAGGGAAGCTTTATCACATTTGTGGATAAAATTTGTTAAGACAATATATTGATTGAAAAACAATCAACATCCACAAAACATACCCACCAACTGAAAACAAAACATGTCTGATTTGAGTAATAGAAAATTTAATGTAAATGAAGTGAAATTTTACCTATAGAGTTTAGGGCATCAATTATACAAAAAAAACTTGGTGTGATTTTTTTTTCATGTAAGGATTCTTGTGGGTAGGAAACAAAGTGAGGTAATTTGATAAGGTGATACTTAAGAATCTTAATGAGACTTGGGCTCCAAAATGAAATGCATAGAATTTGGGGATACTAATAAACCTAGGAAGAGGGAATTATGGGAGAATGCCTGCTATTACAGATAGGAAAACAGAGGTCTAGAAAGCTTCAGTAATTTTAATGTGATTTAAGTTTATTGGCTAAATCACCAGAGAGTGAGCAGAGGAAGTGAAATCTTAAGAGAAAATTTCAAAAAGCAGGTCAGAAGCTCTTAGGATGTATGCTATGATAAAACATTAGGCAAGAACATATTGATCTTATCATTATTTTTAGCTTGTTTTCTGTTTTATATACCTAGTTTTATTTAATATGTCTAAGAGTCTTTTTTACCAATGTAAAAGCTAATGACCCAAGGGTATGGACAATTAAGCAAATAGGTTGTACGTAGCAGAAAGGGACTCAGCCATAATAAGATGGTTTAGACGGCAGAGCCCAAACTAATAGCCAATGGGTTGCGATAATATTGAAACCAAAAGCTTGGAGTGGAAGCAAACAAGACATTGAGTCTGTAGAGAATGGCATTTACTCAAAGAGAAAGATCAACAATACCAATAATACTTTATGCTAGAGACCCACCCGGTCTCCTGAGCTTGATGAAGTCACTGGGATGATCAAACTCGTGGTAGCTCCTGAAGATCAGCGGTCAGATAGCTAGTGAAGAGCCACTAGCCTTGGCACAACACATTACAATTCTGAAGCAAAGGCATCCAAGATATCTTTGCATTCTCATCTTTTCAAGAAAATGCCACATTGCTCCACAGAGGTATTCATATTCTTTTACCTAGACAGGCTCTTTGCTGTCAGTTTTTTAATGAAAAAACATCATTAAGGAAGAGCAGAATGCATACAAAATGCTTCCAAGACTAGGCTATCTTACTAACGTGGTAATTTGTATTGATGCAAGGTTTCCTTGCTCAAGCTTTACTTACTTTCTATCTTGTAGATTTTACATATATCACACAAGATATATCACCTTTCTCCTTAGGAGTGTGTGTATGTGTGTGTGGGGGGGAAGGTTACCATGCTTTCTAATCTTGAACTTCTATCTGGGGAAATCAAGGTTGGCTGAATCTGATCTGAACCCTCAACATCAAAGACCAAGCCCCCAAGAATAGGCAAGACCACTTCTCAAATTTGTTATCTCCCCCCAGCTTGATGCCTCTTTTTTGTCATCTAAATTCTTCACTCAGAATATAATATGCCCACTTCTGAACATCTCAAGGGCCTATTGGCAGAAAAAGTATCTCAAATCCACTCTGTGAGGTTCTTGCAGCTGGAGAACTCCCTTTCCCACTAAGCAACAACTGCTTGGTGAGTTAATTGCTTGTGCTTTGGCATCTTGCTGTGCTCTGCTTTATTAAGAGAAATTTACTCTTCAATTTCCTGTAGTGATGTCAAATTCCCAAGGTTATCGCAGTGCCTTGCTTTATAGCAACAATTACACACCAGTCCCTAAGGTCCTAAAAGATTTGAAAACACATCCTCTGTGGAACCTGGGGATGTCAGATGACCCTGGCTTGTAACAACATTAACTCTGGCATTGGGAGTGCCACTGCGAAATGCTTAGAGGTAGGGAAGTTCAGGGAAGACAAGAGGAGGGTTCTTTAAATATCCTGGTCAGGTCTCAATATTTAGCAGGAGTATTTTGAGAGAAGGGATTGCAGAGACAACCGCAACCACGGGTTTCCTCTTGCAGAGAGCAGATTCATGTTTGCAGGGAGTTGCGTTTCTTTCTTCTAACCTCTAATCACACAGTCACATAACTCCTTACAGGAGTAGGGATGCTAAATGTGCAGCGTTCACAAGCACACTTACTGCAGGAGGCTCGTTCAATGCGAGGAACTAGTTCTCAGGGAAGGTTTCTTTGGTACATGCTTTATGGTGCGCTGCCAGTGGGCCCGGGCAACATGGAGAAGAATCATGCACTTCCCAACGGCAAGCAGGGAAGACCAGCAGTTATATAGCTAGTGACTGTCCACTAACCTATCAGATGCACCATCTGGGTTTTATTAAAAGGGAAGCAGAGATTCAGAGAAGATAATTCAGTTATCACACTGAATGTATATCCAGGTGCATTTTTCTTCTTATTTTTCCCCATTTTATTGTTATAATAAAGGTGATTTTCAGAGGGCGTAGTGATAGTTACATAAGTTAGGTAAAGCATCCATTTCTTTTTGGACAATGTCACCTCTCCACTCATTCTCTCCCAGTTTTTCCATCTCACCCCCACCCACAAGTTGTATAGCTTATTTTTCAACGTAGTGTCTAGTGAGTACCACTGGTATTTTTTCTTACTGCTCTTAGTTGACAATATTTTTTTCAATTTTCTGGTGCCTTCGTCCATTTCCTTTTTAATATAAATTTTTATTGTAAAGATACTGTACAGAGGGTTTACAGTTACATGAGTAAGATAATGAGTACACTTCTTATCGGGCATTGTTACCCCCTCCTTTGTTTTCCCCCTCTCATCCATTCCCTCCCCAGTTCCCTAAATCATCCCTCCCCAAAGTTGTAAAGTTCATTTTTAACCTAGTGTCTTGTACATCTCATTATTACAAGAGGTAAACCTGTATCCTTATTTCACATTTTTTTATTTCCCTTCCCCTCCCCAAATTAGAAAAATGTATGTACAAGATGCAGGGCAACGGAATCAAATACAGTGAAAACAAGGGTTATGCCATGGGGGAAGAACATACAAAAGAAACAAAAAAGTCACACAGTACATTATAAGTACCTTAAAAACTACAGCAAGAAAGATAAAACCTCTTGTGTCCCTATCTCAGGGTTCATTTTGCTTAGCATTATCTTAGATGGTCATATGTACATGGCTTTTGGCCTTTTCTGCTTGTCCTAGACATATACTAGTTATTGCAGGTAAGGGAAACCATGGGACCTATGTTTCTTTGGGTCTGGCTTACTTCACTTAATATAATTTTTTCCAAGTCTTTCAATTTCTTAACAAATGGGTGGTGTCATTCTTTCTGATGAAGGCATAAAATTCATATACATATATAGAGATATATGTATATGTAGAGAGAAATATAGATATGCATATATGCACACATATATACGCATATATAGATACATATATATGCATATGTATATATCTCTCTATATATGGTGAATAATGCTGTAATAAACATAGTTGTGCTGGTAACTTTAATATGGCCTTGTTTGTGATCATTTGGAGAATGCCCACAAGTATAATTGCTGGGTCATAGGGGAGCTCTGTCCCAAAACCAGGCAGGGACTCATCAAAGAAAGATAATTATAGACCCATTTCTTTGATGAACATTGATGCACAACTTCTCAACAAAATTTTGCCCAACCAACTTCAACAAGTCATCAGAAAAAAATCATAGTTGACAATATTGTTCCTATTCTCCATAGTGAGAAGTGTGAATAAATCATGTGATTTCTTCATGGTTATATATAAACTTCAATTCAGTTTGCCTAATATAAAAACCTCAATTTGGGAGTCTTATGAAAACAATTACCTCTGGGTTTTTTAATAACTTACTCTATTTAATAGGAAGGCAACACAAACATATTGCAGGATTCCTACTTGCAACAATAGTTGGGAAAGAATATAGTTTTTTCAGGGCTCTCTGTTGTCATCTCCAATGAGCATGAAGTACAAATGTTATTGCTACAAAATTTTACCATCTACATGCCTTTCCCAGATGAAAGAATTAAGAGAAGTTATTCTAGAGGCTTTGAGTCAGAGTCCTTGCATCCAATTATCTCAATTTTCTTCATTACTAGCCAAATTCATTTTGGTTATAAAACAGTGGAAGTATCTATCAGCCTGTGAGTGAGTTTGCATTTAGTATGAATATTTTGTGAAGAAAAGAATATGCTGTTTTTTGTTTCTCCTTTTGGCTATGAGTGTAGTACAGCTATATGTAGAAGTTGAAGAGTATAGATACATACACACCAATCAATGGTTGTGTGTGAAAATAGTAGAGGATGTAAGAAACATTTGAAATCAAATCCTGGTCAGAAATCTAGCCAAAAGTTTCACTTTATGTACTGAACAAGTTGTGTTGAGAACTAGTAGGTACCTAGTTTATACCCCAGTCTTGATTTTCAGATGAGAAATGAAGACCTACATGTGAGAAGGGATGAAATGAGTAAATGATGCACAGTCATGCTATAGCGCCTTATAACATAAATCCTACAAGTTCAGGAAAAGAGACATCAATATCTAATTAGTCCCAACTCTGCCTCAGGGACTGGGCAGGAGGCTGCATTAACAGCCTAGTATTTTAAGTTATGGAACTAACTTAAGCTACATGACTCTTGATGTAGAAGAGCTTAGTCACATCCAATTTCCCCATTGTCTCATTGCTAATAGGTAGATCTGGACTTGAAATGCAGATTATTTAATTCCGAATTGCGGCACTTTCTGATGTTTTACACGGATTGCCCGTGGGTACAGGATTTATGCACTGTGGGATCTAATCCAATGCCAAGATTATCAAAATTATTTCTTGCAACGTCAGAGAGCACAGTCTAGAAGACACAAATTAAGCTTAATTCACTCATCGTTGAGATGTTGAATCCCATATCATTTTACTAATGTGCTGGTTGTGTGTTGTAAGCCTATTATTTCAACACCCTGAAGTCTCAGTTTTCCCACTGTATTAATCAACCTTATTAGTAACAAGTAGGTGATTTTAGAAGTCAAAATCTTGGCGCTTTGTTTTAGAATTCAGCCTCTGATTGCAAGATTACTGAGTAAATATTCTCAGGACTAATAATAAAGGATATTAACTCATTTCTATATACTCATTCTCAATGGATGGGTGAGAATATTGAAAGAGGTGACATTGATCAAGATGTATTATATTCATAAACTGCTTTTGTTAATTGCAACTCCTTTGTACAACTACTTAAAGATTCATTAAATAATTAATTAATTAACTAAAAGATGTTTTGTGCTTCCTCCTTTTCTGGACCTTTTTTATGGGGCTCAAACCCTGGCCTTGGCAATGTCCCTGGACTCCTTTTTACTCAGGGCTAGCACTCTACCCCTTGAGCTACAGCACCACTTCCGGATTTTTCTGTAATTAATTAAAGTTAATTAATCAATAAGGATTTCACAGCTTTCCTGTCCTGGCTGCCTTTGAATCCTAGTCCTTGTATCTCAGCCCTCTGTGTAGCTAGGATTTCACACCTTTTATAGGCCTTCTCTGGACTTTTTAAACATTATAGTTCAAAACAAGTGATATAATATTCACCACCTTAGCAGTTTAAGTGCAAATGATTCAGTAGGGTTAAGAATACTCATTCATTTGTTATAAAACAGATGAGTAAAATTTTTTAATCTTGGAAAATGGAAACTATATTTACTGAATAACACTCCATTTCTCCCTCCCATAGTTCTTTGCTGTAGTTTAAGAAGCAAGCCACCATGTTGTCAGAAGGCCTGGGAAAGCTTATCTGGTAATGGACTGCAGGTGGATTTCAGAAGTTTAGGTGATAATGGATTACAGGCATGTAATACTTCATGTTGTATGTCTTGTGGAACTTAAGGCCCCTAAGCCTGCGATGATGTATTATACAGCCACAATAAACAAATACATCTTTGTAGTGAGAAATAGAAACTGCAAATTTCCTGCTCCCATCAACTTTTTATGTAATGATTTTATTATTATCCCATTCCCTGTACATGATTGCTGAAAGAATTATCCTACATTGGTATAATCGTTATCTCCAGTGGTGGTAAATGAGTTTTACCCCTTTTTATTATGGACTCATGGGCTTTTATTTATTAAATATGTTACACATTATTATAGTCATTATTTTTATTCTGCATGGCTTTTGAATCATCATATCATTTACTTAACTTAGATAATATGTTTGTTTTGAAAAACTGAATTTGTTCACTTATGTTATAAATGACATCTGGACCTTGTCTTAATTTCCCATTATTGAAGAAGGACTGTAAATTTTGTGTTCAGCAACCTCAACAATCTGGGGTGCATTTGATTTTTTTTCATGCTTCTCCCAAATACATGCAGATGGTCAAGAGATTCAAATATGAATCTAACCTTTTTCTTGCTTTTTTTCCTTTTAGAATTTATTGCTATTCCTAATGTTCATTTATGCAACATCTATCAGAACATATACAGATGATTGATCAGAATTTTTAAAAGTATTTTTTACTCATACACTTTCACAAAGCATTATTACTCCATTTTATAATAAAGAGTACATTTCCTCTGAACACTTATTCTCTCCTACTTATTCCCCTTCTGTCTCCCTTCTCCCCGAAGTTGTATAGTTCATTTCCAAATAGTGTCTAGTGAATATCACTGCTGAATTGGTTTACCCATTGTCCCACATTTCTGTGCTTCCCTTTTCCAATCTGGTAGACTTATATATAAGACAAAGGGTACAGGGACATAAGGGAATGAACCAAAGAAAAAGGGAAAGAATGAAAGAACCAAAGAAAGAAAGAAACAAAGAGCCACAAACAGTACAATAAAAATCCTCTTGTTTTCATTTCTTGGAGTTAGTTTCGGTTAGCATCATTTTATATGGTCATATGCACATAGTTACTGAGCTCTTAAAATATCACAAAGAATACAAAGTTAAAGATTAACTCCTGTAGCACTTCCCTTTCTAGTGTTTTCTTCTCTTACCTCATTCTGAGCTATAAATCTGCTCTGCATATGTGAGTCAGTAGGCATATATCCAACAGTTTTCTGGGACTTCTTGAAATATCGCATTCCTCTCCCTTGTCTTTAAGTTGGAACTATGAGTCTTGGTGGATTCTATCCAAGTGATTTCTCCAGGCTGGATGGTTGGCATTTTCCTGGAAAGTATAAAAATGGATATTTGGATGAAGACAAGAAAACACAAAGTGATACTAATGCTCAAAATTTAGTAGACAACTTTGCACCAAACATAATTATTATTGTGTCTTCGAAACAAAGCCCATCCTATAGGTAAACTATGGGAATGTTCACTTCTGGATTCTATGGAAGGGAAAATTGAGCACTGTAAGAGTTCAGAGTGATTTGTTCCTATGAAATCTGAGATATACGAACAGCAGAGATATAAATGTATATACTCTTATTACAAAATACAAAGTCACTGAGAGAGTGAAAGGAGAAATTTCTGTGCATTTCATGAAATTTCTACTTTTTGTTGCTGAAAGAGACTTGAAGACTTAAAGAGCTTGCTGATAGCAGCTAAGAGGAGGTATGACATGTTAAATAGTAAGTTTTGACCCTGGGGATCTGAGATCAAATTTTGGATTCTTTTATTTCGTTTTATGTACTTTTTCTTTTTCCACTGCTCACTTTCATAAATCCACATGGAAATCATTTGGCTATGTTTGTTGAAATGCACTTCTTCTTGAATTTTTACTCAAATAATAGTGTATCAAAACCAGAGGAGGGCTAATAAATCCATGAGTCAAATATCTCCTCTCTGTGGGTGGGTATTTAATTTTTTATAAAAAGAATAAAACAGGCTGGGTTTATTTTGCCCTTCCTTGACTCTGTATATACATGGAGGATTGTGCTCTATTTTTTTTTATAAATAGTTATGCTCTCTTCTACTCTTCTGCATTATATGGTTGCACAGTCTTTCTTTGCTTTATTTTCTTTGAATGTAGTGCTGGGACAAGATTCAAACACTTTCCTCTTAAAAGAACCATAGGACAAATAAAAGAAAGAGTATGATATCAAATGATCAAATAACATATGATCTTGGCATCTCCAAGACAAGAGAAGTTTGGGTATGCATATCTTTCTCACCACAGAGAATTATTGTATTCAGTCATTTTAGGTTTTTGACATAAACCAGTAATCCAAAGATTAATGTAAAGATGTTGTATTTGTAAATATTAAGTTAATTATAAACTTTAAAATTCAAATTTAATGTTTTATTCAAAATACTAATTTGAAAGTGTTAATTACAGAAATTCTGAAAATAAAGTCATTAAAAAATCAGTATTTCCATCACTTAGAAATAATCATGATCAACACAGTTTTCATATAAAATATTCCGATTTTTAAAGACTATAAGTCAATATTACGGAAATTTCTAAGAGCAAGTAGATAGCAATCTGATTTTAACTTCCAGACTGTTTCCTATTTCTTAAACTTAGATGCCCCAATCCAGTGAACTATAAATCTTAGAATGGATTTTTTCTTCTTTTTTCCTCAATCTAGGGAAGCACAAACACAGATGTCTTCTCTGAAAGCAAAAGTAAACCATATCCCTCATTGGCTCTAAATTCCTCTGTGATTTGCTCTTATATTTTTCTGTCCTGAGAGATTATCTGGCTGGTCATAGAGCAAAGCTTTTATTCAGCTTTTAAACTTTAATATTGGTTAAAAAATAATAATATGTCTGTAAGGCTTGGATTATAGTGGTAAATATTTAAAGTCTCATGAATCCACCATGACAGAGAATCCCAGACCAATGAAAATGGATAGCAAAACTGAAATATTCACAATTTCCTTATGGAAGGATGATGTAAGGAAGGACTATCCTCTCTTTAAAATTCTATTTCCCTTCTGCACAGGATTCTTTATTTTTCTAGGTAGAAGCTGTCTTGGGTTTTGGTAAGTTCTTAAATTCTCCCAGTCTAAGGATTTGCCATGATGGAATGAATTAGGTGAAGGTCTTACTTGTGATCCATAGATCCATTATCACTCATCTTTTCAAGATGTCCAAATGGCATTTATATCAACCATTTTGCCTCTTTGGAAAATACTGGGCTGTAATTGATTCGTGGTTTACTTTATCACATATAGGCATACCCACTATATATATATATATATATATATATATATATATATATATATATATAATATATATATATATACACATATATATATATATAATATA
>NW_012267252.1:8399715-8477771 GCF_000151885.1 Dipodomys ordii
GTCCTAGACATATACTAGTTATTGCAAATAAGGGAAACCATGGGACCTATGTTTCTTTGGGCCTGGCTTACTTCACTTAATATAATTTTTTCCAAGTCTATTTCCTAACAAATGGGGCAATGTCATTCTTTCTGATGGAGGCACAGAATTCCATTAAATCTATCTATCTATCTATATCTATCTATCTATCTATCTATCTATCTATCTATCTATCTATCTATATATCTACTGAGGGGTATCTGGGTTGCTTCCATATTTTAGCTATGGTGATTAATGCTGCGATAAATATAGTTGTGTTGATAACTTTAGTATAGCCTTGTTTGTTATTGTTTGGGTAAATGCCCAGAAGTGGGATTGCTGGGTCATAGGGGAGCTCTATGTGGAGTCTTTTGAGGAACCTCCACACTACTTTCCAAAGTGGTTTTAGTCTTTTACCAAAATCTGCAGTCCCTCTTTCCCTGTCTAAGAATTCCAATTTGCATCTTATTTCTCAGGCTTTATTTTGTGATTGCTATAGAATGTAATTTTGGCTTTCATAAAAAAAGACTGGATTTGCAAAGTCTTCAGGACCTGGACTTTCAAACATATGTTAATTTGTTGAAAAATAGTAAAAAATAAAGTAGAAAACAAATTGTTAACACTGATCTTTTTAAACAGTGATTTGTGACTTTACTGTCCATGTGTGCTTATTTTAACTCTGAGTTTACTGAACACTATAGGCACCATGCACTTCCAGATTGCTTTGAGAGGATGCTGCTTCTCAAGGGTTTATAGTTGTCAATCAGGTAGACGAAAGCCATTTACATAATGGCCAAAAAGATTCTTTGAAAAATTCTTTAATGTCTATCTATCTCTAAACCAATCAATTAATCAGGTAGTAAATAGAAAATGAAATGGAAGATATAGAAGAAAATGTTTGAATCATTCAGTAAAAGGTCTTATATAAACAAAGCTAATTCTGTACCTCCAATAAATAAAACAATATATAAAGAAGCATAATTTAATTCCTAAACAAGCAATGTAGTTGGAGACAAAAGCAAAAAAATTCTTTAACCCTGCTTCAATTAAAAAATGTATTTAAGGCACACAGAATATGGATAAACGCTGATCTGCCCAGTAAAAGTTTTCCAAATGGCACAAGCCTGTTCAATGCTTGTGCTTAGATCTCTCCTTATGACCATCTGTATTTCAGAGTTGGCCAGAGCGTGTTTACACCCATGCTGGGAGCCCAAATGTTCACTCAGTTACCTTGTTAATTTTTTTATAAGGAGCAAATAAACATCTGTAGCCATGACAGAGTGCAGGTAGGTCTTTCTGACAGCGTGGGATTGGCTCCGAGCATCTATGTGAGCTTTGTGAGATTTCTCTACTTTGATGTCTGGAGCCCCTGTGCTTCAACCCATGATTTCCTTATTTATCTGAAACACAAGAAGAATGTAGAATGTGTCCTGTTATAGTTGAACATGCAGAGTTTAGAGTGGCTCCTTAAGTATTCAGTGAGAGGGTACTAAAGTAAAATACAAAACAGAAGTAAAGAAAAAGATTAAATGCAAACAAATATTAAAAACCAAAGAATATTCAGGTCTGTGCTATCGTCCAAATGGTGAACATAGAATAAGAGCTTGTGTTAGAGTCAAGGTTCATCTACTTCCAAAATCAAATAAATAATAATGAAACCTTATTAGAAGTGTGTAGGGGGCCTGTGTGTGTGTGTGTGTGTGTGTGTGTGTGTGTGTGTTACAGTGTGTAAAGCCTTGGTCGTTAACCTGTGGCACTATGGGAGGTCTGTTGGAAGGAAATGACATCACTGAGTACCTGTTCTTGAAGGGGCTATTGGAGTCCTGACTCCTTCTTGTTCTCTTTCTTTATTTCTTGGCTGCCATTATGTGAGAAGTTTGGCTCTACTACATGCTCTCCTCCAAGAAGTTCTGCTTCACCCCAGGCCCCAAAGCAATGGAGCTAGCCCCCAAACCATCAAAACTGTCCAAATCTTCCTTCTGGTGTTGTTGATTTCAGGTTTTGTCAGAATGACACCAAGCCAGTAAACACAGTATGTATGTATGTATGTATGTATGTATGTATGTATGTGTGTATGGAATTTCCTTTGAAATAAGGCTGGAACATAAAACGTCAGTGATTTTGATTATGGGAGATACACCATAGTATTCAGGAATATTTTGAAAGACCCTGCCCACCAATTGCTGGGAGATGGAATAAAGCAGAAAATAGTGAAGGCACAGGGAGATACTCTCCATTTTCTGGGTAAATGGTAAGATGCTCTGACACTTAGATCCTGAAGTGGAAACTCCTGTCTTTGAAGGAACACTTCTAAAACCAAACTTTCCATGCATTTGCAATCAAGACTTTAATGGACACTAGAAAAATGAGTTTACAAAAGCATAATATATAGGAGAACTTTAGGGGGCTGTGATATAGCTGAAATATATAATATTTCTTAGTCAAAATTAATCTGGTCATCTAGGATTGTGAACATTTATATTAGATTAGTTAGATTTCTTTGAATAACATAAGATGCTATGTTATTTCTTTAAAATTTTTTAAGCATAAATATTATTGTTATTGTAAAGGTGATGTACGGAGGGGTTACAGTTACATACGTCAGGATAGGAGTACATTTTTTTTTATCACTTGTGAGACATCAAGTCTGGGCCTGGGCACTGTCCCTCAACTCTTCTGCTCAAGGCTAGCACTCTATCACTTGAACCACAGCACCACTTCCAGCTTTTTCTGCTTATGTGGTGCTGAGGAATCAAACCCAGGGCCTCATGCATGCAAGGCAAGCGCTCTACCACTGAGCCACCTTCCCAGCCCCAGGAGTACATTTCTTTTTGAACTATGTCACCTCTTCCCCTGCTTCCATGTAATTTCTAATATTCTTTTAAGATCGTTTAAATAGGGATACAGGTGGACCCATTGCAACAATGAGATGTACAAGTTGTTATGTCTAAAACGAACTTTACAACTTTGGTGGGGGGGAGGGGGAGCAGGGAGGATTGGGTGGGGGGGGGCAGGGGAAGGATGGGAAGAAATGGGAAGGGGAAACAAAGGAGGAGGCTACAATGCTTGATAAGAAATGTACTCATCATCTTGTCCATGTCATTGTAACCCCTCTGTACAGTATTTTCACAATAAAAAAGTAAAAAAAAAAGATACTAATACAATAAAATATCTGAGAGCTTTGACTGATTATTTCTATTCTACAGAGACAGCAGTTGAGATGCAAGATGTTAAAGTCTGAATTAGAAACTTCAGTGCCATGATTTAAACATTGTCTATGCCCATTTCTCTGCATGGTTTTCTACATGTAGAAATAATATCTCTGTCAGCTAAAATGACCTACTATATTGAGTAGATGTTCAATAAAGTCTTATTAAATTGACTCCACTGAACACATAGCAATTAGGTGTTCCATTTTGCAAGGTGAAGGCACAAATAATAACCCTTGGAACTTTTATTCAAATTGAAATGCAACATTGAATTTCAGATTGTGATCAGCTCATTCTGTGAACGGTCCCTGAAAGTTCACAAGAGAAATAATTATGCAGAACTCCGGTCTTACACTGAGAACAGATTTGCCTTCAAGACAAATAGAATAGGCACTGTCTGCTTCCTACTCATTTTGAAGAACTGTGAAATCTCTACATGTCTCAAGTTTTATGCTTTCTCACATGGCCTATATGACAGGGACAGGCCTACATTTTATACCCTACTTAGTTAGTTTCTTGTGTGACTATACAATCATTCAAAGATTCCAGTTAGATTATGCATCTTCCCTGGGCATGGGAGTCCACACTAATCCCAGCTACTCCAGATGCAGAAATGAAGAGGATCATAGTTTCAAGGCCACGCTGGCTAAAAATTTAGTAAGACTCCCATCTCAGTTGCCAAGCCAAAGTTGGTAATACACCCTATGATTCCAGCATATGAGAGGCACAGATGGAAGGATTGCAGTGTGAGACCAGCACTGAGCACAACTGCAATACTTCACCTAAAAAACAACTAAAGGGGTCCAAACACTGAGGTGTGGCTCAAGTGACAGAGCACCCTCCTAGCAAGTGCTCTGAGTGAGATCCTTAAACCTCAGTGCCACCAAAAAAAGTTAGTCATCTTCACTAAAGTTAAAGAAAACAAGGCTTCATGTTACAATAACATAGATATCAAAAACATTAATAGGTACCAAAAAGGTTGAGAGAATTCTACATACAGATTTGTGGAAAGAAGAGTAGTCGGGTTCCACACCAAAGAATTAGACACCCTCATGTTGTTGTTCAAAGCTAGTTCTGAATTAAAAGCACATTTCCCATGTGTGAATGATATAAGGAGATAGAAGCATCTAAGTCAATGTGACTTTGATGTTCTTGGCCTGGTGTGTAACACTGTAACAATGCAGGTCCTGGCATCTCTCCAGGGCCAGAAGTCTTGTTGGACTCCTAAATCATCCTCGGGCTGGGAATCTATTGGGAAATAAATATTGGTTGATCATACGGACAGGGCTCTTGCATGCTCAGTATTTAGCAGTCTAGTTAGCAACTGATTTCTTATCACAGGTTGCTAGCAAAGAAAAATTATGAAAGCTGTAGGGAAGAAAGAAGGAAAATTTGAGATGGTCCTTCATTTTCAAAATGATATCTAGCTATGGAATGTTTGTGTGTGTGTGTGTGTATGTATGTATGAATGTATGTATGTTCATGTATGCATGTGTGTGAGAAAAAGGGAAAGTAAAAGAGAGATTGTGAACTGATGAAATGACTGAATGAAGCAGAAGAATGGACACTATCGAGGAAGTTCCTTAAAGTCATGAAGTGCCTTTATACTTTTCATTGAAACTTTATAAAAACTCCAATGGAAACATATTCTTAGAGCAGGAAACTAGACACAAAGAAGCTAAGCTCCCCTAAAACTAACAGGTAGAAAGTGACAGCTTGGAATAAACTTTTTCCTCTGAAATCCTTATCTGGTATTTTTAGGTATTCAATGCTTATACAAATGTAGAATGACAAACATTCCTTAGTTTAGGGACTCCATTATACCATAAGGATTACAGGAAGCTGTCAAGGACAAATTCCTAAAAGAATTGAGATCTGAGGTCACCTTTGCAGAAAAGGAAAGAAGGCAAGCATGAGAATGGGTTTGAGGCCAGGCAGCTTGAATCTTAACTTCTTCACTGTCACTTCTCAGCCTTGTGACCCTGGCAAGCTAATTAATTTCTACCTTTATTTTTTTTAAGTTATGATGTCTCATCTGCAAGAGGTAAATGGGTATTATGAGAAAAAGGAGGTTGAGATTTATAAAACATAAAGAGTAATCTTTGGCAATAATCCACTGTCAGTGAATGATGGCCTGATTATTAAAATCTAAGGAGAGATCCAACTTCAGAAGGGAGGTGTTGGCTTACAAAGATTTTTAGTATTTGGGTAGGTTCCATATCTTAGATGAATGGATCAAGAAAATGTGGTCTATATACACAATGGAATTCTATACCTCCATCAGAAAGAATGATATTGCCCCATTTATTAGGAAATGAAAAGACTTGGAAAAAATTATATTAAGTGACGTAAGCCAGGCCCAAAGAAACATAGGTCCCATGGTTCCTTATTTGCAATAACTAATATATGTCTGGGACAAGCAGAAAAGGTCAAAAGCTATGTAATATGACCAGATAAGATGATGTTAAGTGAAATGAACCCCAATATAGGGACACAAGTGGTTTTTTTCTTTCTTGCTATTGTTTTTAATGTATTTATAAGGTACCATGTGATTTTTTTGTTGCTTTGTATGTCCCTCTCACATGGTATAACCCCTGTTTTTACTGTATTTGATGTCAGTATAATTTTGGGAGGGGGAGGGGAAAAACAAAATGTTTAAATAGGGATACAGGTTGACCCATTGTAACAATGAGATGTACAAGACACTGTTGAACAACGAACTTTACAATTAGGATGGGGGGGGAGGGAGGAAGGCGTGTGTAGTCGTGGAGGTGAGAGGGAAGGGATAGTAGGGGAAAAACAGAGGAGGAGGCAACGATGCTTATTAAGAAGTGTACTCATTACCTTGCTCATATAACTGTAACCCTGCTGTATATTATTTTCACAATAAAAAACTGATAAGAAAAAGATTTTTAGTATTTGCTGAAAGTATCCATGAAGACTAGGAAGGCGCTGTCCATAGTACTTCAGTAAGTGGCTTAATCCAGGCTCTGCAGGGACATGGCTGCCACCTCCAGAACACATTGCTGCATCTCAGCATCACTGAAACTGAGACATCCACTGGCACCTGAGGTGATGCAATCTAAGCTACCTAGCACCACCTGTGAAGCATTGTTACCCAGATTGTTCAACCTGAATATAACAAAGCCTTTAGAAATAGTTTTCAGCCTGTGATCCATCTAATAAGAACAGGGGATAGAGGGACAAGTAAGTGGCACTATGAAGAAACAATTAGCCAAATGAACTTCATGCAACAATTGAAATATATGAAATCAAGGAAGGAAAGGGAGACGTTCAATTAAATGTGATGAAAAGATTCATAAGAGACATCACAAACAAATAGAATGATGGACCTTTTGTCAGTCTTTGTGAAAAAACATTTTGGAGACAATCTTCAATATTATCAACCATGAAATGATATGTAAAAAATTGCTAATGATATTTAAAAATGGCCTTGTACCTATGTAATAAAATTCAAGAGACCCTTAAGTAAGGCATGTGCATTTTTGTTTAGCTGTTTTTACTTTTTATTCCAGAGATACAATTGCTAAACTTGAAATTAGGTGCCACAGAATTTGAGAAGAAATTGAAGTTATTTTGGAATTAAGTTTCTGCCCTTTCATGATCTCAAAAAAAAAATCCCACTGAGTGTCCTGAGCCTTTAGGAGAGCTAGCTTCTTGTCTGTGACCCTATTTTATTTAAGACTCTTAAATGTTTTACCTGTAGAGAAGATCTTATCTTCATGTAGGAGCCAGAAGAAAGATAAAGAAAATGAGAGGAAGACCAGGAGTAGACCAGAAGAATGGAGAGAATAAAGGAAAAGAGAGGAGGTGGAAAAAAACACACAGAAATAATATTAATGTTGAGGAACAGGGAAATAAGAGGGGGTATGTTATTGAGGTAAAGTGAAAGAATTAGCACCGCATAATACAGCTTCCTAGCACTCACTATGGCAATTGAAGCCAAGTGTGCGAGAAGGAAGAAAGAATATGAGCAACACTTAACCCCAAGACAGATCACTAGCGAGGTCTATGCATGGTTCTAGATTCTTTTACTTATCATAGGAAACGAAGGTGCAGGAAGGTTAAACAACCTACCTAAGGTCATACCACTAGACTGCTAGTCCCTGGAAATCTAGACTTCTATCTCAGGTAGTCTGGCTCCAGAAGTTGCATTTGAACCACCTCCACCGCCACATAGTGGTGACAGCCATAGCCTATAACCAAACTACATACCATATTGGGGTTTAACTCTCACCGGACCTGCTATCTTGAGCTTCCAAATTTGATGCTGTTGCCTGCCTAGGAGGAAGCACAGGATATATCATTGGTGTGGCTGCAATGGATAAACTAAAGTTAGCAGCCCAAGAGGAGCTAGAGCTACCATATACACAGTAGGATACACAGTGGGATGGAATGCAAGTGCTAAGACTGGTTCAGATTGAATTTCGTACAACTCTTTATTTTTTTATGGTGTTGAGGTTTAAACTCAGAACTTAGTGCTTGATAGATAGGCATTCAGACATTTCAGCCTTGACTCCAGCCATTTTTATTGGTATTTTGTGAATAAGGTCTCAGTGATTTTTCCTTTTAGGATCAGGTTGGACCATAATCCTCCTATTTACACTTTCCTTTATAGTTGATGATAGATTCATCTACACCATCTAGATTTTTATTGTTTTTTTTGCGGGGGGGATATCATGCACATTTTTGCCCCAACTGCTCTTGAACCACAATATTTTTGGTCTCAACCTCCCAAATATAGACAGGAGTACAGACCTGAGGCACCATGCCCAAGTTTGAACAACTTGTACTCTTTTACTAAATGAGAAAAACAAGTCCAGAGATGTGGAGTGACTTGCTTGAGCTTCTGTAGTCAGCTGATGATACATTTTATGTGAGAACGTATGTTTTCTGAATTGGGATGAAAAGATTTCTCTCCGTGGAGATTAGGTATTTATCCTTGCTGTAACCCACACTCTACTGTAAAAAAGAACCATTCAATAGGGTAATTTCACCAAAATATTCACTAAAAAGAAGGGAAAACAGAGTTTGGAAGATGTATTTACCCATCTATATTCATAGTATCATTTTTTTTATTAGTCAAACTGCAGAATCAATTTATGGATAAATGAATAAACAAAATGTGGTGTTTCCATACACTGGCATAGTCTTCAAAACTAGAAAGTGAGGGTAATCTGAGACATACTACAATATAAATAGAGCATGAGGACAATATGCTAAATTAAAAAGAAGCTAGCATTAGAAGGTAAATATTGTACAACTTGAACACTCACTGATATGAGGTACCTACAAGAGCCAGACTCATGGAGACAAAAAGTCAAATGATGGCTTCAGGGACCACAGAGAAATGGGGATGGGGAGTTTTTGCTTAATGGGAATAATGCCTCACTTTGCAAGATGGGAAATACTTCTTAGGATGAAGACAGTGATGGCAGTACAACTCAGTGAATGTACTGAACTATACTCTAAATATACACATTTAAGATAGGTCTATTTTATGTTACCTACATTTTGTCACAATTTTTTAAAAAGTGAGTGCCTTAGAAAGACAATGAAAGATAAGTTAAGGCTTTGATTTTTTATATTTTGATACATTTCAAAAGAGAAACCATCACAAGAAATTCTAGCAATATCCTGAGAGCCTACCTGGAGTATAGTTAATAGAACTGCAGGAAAAAAAAATATTCTTTGCTGACAGAAGTATAGGAGAGAATTCACCATTGGAGTAATCATATGTTCTATTGGTCACCCTTGCCATGCAAAGTATACTGTTAGGTTATATTAACATTGATCATAATATTACATTTTTAGACTGTGTCCAAGGCATAAGAAGAGACACACACAACCACACATAGGATACCATGAAGCCTGCTTTACAAATTGCCATGTATCCCTCAAAACCCTTACACAGAGTATTCCAACTCCTTTATAGTTAGCCAGAAATCTTCATGATTCTTTGCCCTAGATCCAGACAATTGCACGCTGCCCTGAGAATTGTTAGCACTGCTTCTCCTCCTACCTGAGAACGTTACAACTTCGATCATGACATGATTGCCTTAATAATTATATAATGAGCTTAATGGGACTTGTCTTTTACTCTGTATAACTAATAGAATAATAAACCTTATTAAAGTTTCTCAGTAAGTTAATTGAGTGAATGAATATGTGGAAGGACAAATTTTAGAGCCTGGGCAGTGTATGTTTTCTTGGTGCTTGGCTCTCATAGTACTTATAAGTTTTTACCACTTGAATCAACCTATCAGTGTCAGTTGAAATTGTCTGTGACATCTAATAAACCAAGCATCCTGCCCTCTGTGCATCCTGTAGTAGTACTGCCTTTGAATATGTAAAACTGTCATGAGAGACAGCTCTTTTTTCGGGAAGACCATGATTAAGTGCACAATTAAAAATAGATGGAATGTTCTGTGATGCTGTAGCATTTTGCTCTACCTTTCACAGCATATCGACGGACATGAACTCATGAAGGGCTTGGATCCCTAGATGTTGGTACCTTTCTTTCCCTTTTAATTCTGGCAAGATTTGAAACCTTGTTTTGCTTTTGTCCACATGTGGAAAGAACCATGTAGCAGAACCATGTAGCTGCTGTTTAAGGAATTCTGCTCAAATGCACCCTTCATTTTCTTCATGCATCAGAGATCTTGAGGTCTCCAGACATACATTATGCTATGTGCAAGCCAAGAAAGGACAGATTTTTTGAGGGGGGAGCATATAAACTTAATGTTTTGCAATATATGCTTTTTTATTAATGAATTTGACAAATCAAATATTGTGAATCTTATCCATATAAAGGCAGAAATATTTAAGTAGAGCAACCGGGAGGCAGGAGTATGGCAAATATGGAGTGGGGCCTACTACAATATTACTAGCAGAAACTCAGAGTGGAACCACTCAAAAACTTTGATCCTCACCCATAGATTCTGCCAGTGGGTGATCCATTCCTCCCTTCCTTCCCTCCTTCTAACACTCCTTCTCTCTCCCTTCATCCTTTTTCTTACCTTTACATTTTCTTTCCTCTCTTTCTCTTTTCCTTCCATCCTCTCTCCCTTCTTTTTATTTTCCTCCCATCCTTGCTCACTCTTTTGCTCCTCCCTACTTCCCTTCCTTTCTTCCTCTCTCTCTTCCCTTCTTTCTCATGCATCCTTTTCCTTTCTCTTGTTTTGTTGATCCTTTCCTTCATTCTTCCATCTTTTCTTTCCTTAAATATAACAAACTTATGAGCTACCAATTCATCTTATACTGTTTGTGTAATAAATAAAGGAAAAGTACAGCAGTGAACAGATTTTTAAGACTAAACTTCTAACTCTGTGTTATTTTGCTTGCTTGTTTGGGAATTGAAAAAAATATGTACTGGATATTGAATTTAGGGCTTCATATTTTGCTTACCAAATAAACCATACTCAATGGTTATTTTTGCTTTTAGTCCCCTTTCTTAGATGCATTTGTGTGCTAAATTTGTCCATTCTAGTCTTGGGCTATAAGCTTTCTTCCTCTGTTTTTTGGTAGCAGGGAGAGTACAGTGTGTGCCACCATGCCTGGCTCCCTTGGTGTGTGTGTGTGTGTGTGTGTGTATGTGTGTGTGTGTGTGTGTGTGTGTGTGAGAGAGAGAGAGAGAGAGAGAGAGAGAGAGAGAAAGAAGTTCTTCTTGTGTGGTCCAGGCTGATCTGGAATTCTGTTATTCCTGATGCAACCTGCCAAGTGTTGAGATTACAGGTATGCATTACAGCTGGCTCTAGATCCAAACTTTGTGACATTTTATACAGTCACAGGAGAGACACATGTCATCCATTGAGCCTCTCCTCTGTCAACTGTATAATAATTTCCATGCAAACGTTATGGGTTTTCGTGGGAATGTTTGTCTTAAAGAATTAGATGTCAAGGAAACTATAATAGAATGGCTGAGATAAGAGCATGAGCTGACAGTGGTACCTTGAGAGCCTTAAGAAATGCTTCCAAGGAAGACAGCAGAGCTGTACTTCCTCAGGAAGATCAACCTAAACGGAGAAGCAGGAGATGGGATATGGAGAAGCACACTTCAGGGACTGAAAAAATTAAGGAAGTAATACCCTGATTGTTTGCATTATAATTTTCCTCTTACCTAGTAAAAAGAAAAAAAAGTTAACTACACCTGAAATGAAAGACGATCAGACAATCTTGTTATTCATTCAACATATAAGGGAGAAAGGATAAATGTAATTAAACTGTCAATACTGCTCTGCTTACATTTGGCCTTTCAATATATCCCTGCCTGTGCCGCTTCCCTCTGCAGCATTGATTGCGTATTGTTAACCTTTATCTACCTCTTGTTTACGTTTCTCTATTAGGGCCAAACATCAATATCAAGCTTTTAGAAAGGACAGAGGCAACGAACAAGAAGACATTGGGAAAAGGTCAAAAACTTGTAAGATGAGAGCTCTTGTTCTCAGTTGAGCCTGAAAAAAAAAAACAAAACAGTCTGGTGGTGAGAACCAGGTTAGGGCCCAGAGGCCAGCATCCCTGGTGCCTGTGTTTGGGGAGGAGGTAAGCCAAGTAGTAATTAGTAGCACCTCTGTTGTTAGGGCAGCCAGAAGCAGCACCTGCCATGGGGAAGCAGCGTGGCTTCCCCAGGGATGGGTGGGCAGGCAGTGGAAGGACCAGGCAGAGTGTGGGATGCGCAGGTAGGCCTTGGGTAGGCAGGTAGGCAGCAGGGGTGAGTGGTACCTAACTCTGACAGGCACTTCACTGCTGACATCATTCCTGCCTTTCCCTCAATACTTATACAAAGCTGGAGTCCAAGTTGGCATTTTACAGGAGAGGAGAAAGAGGTCTACTAAAGTACCTTTGGGTTGCTCAGTTTTGAAATCGCATCTTGGCATCTGAGAACATAACAAACTCCTTCCTCTTTGCAAAGCTCAATATGTAGCATATGCCTCTATGCCCATAAATGTTTGGCAGTTTTCCTTGCTATCGTATACCAGAAGAACGACACACTTATCATGCAAATAAACTGTTAAAGTCTAATGCAGCTTAATTACAATGACATTCCCTTCCCTTCTTTCTTTTCATCCTTGTATTAAGGTTCCCTGAATACAAGCAGATGAGCTTTGGCCATAAGTTATCTGTGAGAATCCAGATCGTGGTTTCTGGTTGCTCACATTGACATTACTTAGTACTAATATTAGAATCCATGGACTTAGATTTTAGTGAACTTTGGACTCAATCCCAATCAGTTTCTCAGGTGCTAAATGTTTCTGCCTTTCCTTTTCTCTTTCTTTCTCTCTTTCTTTTCTCTTTCTTTCTCTCTTTCTTTCTTTCTTCCTTTCTTCTTTTTTTTTTACAGGATACCTCTATACATCAGATTTAAAGTAAATAGAACTTGATTAGAAGGTAGGAGGTGTGTTGGTGATGGTGGTCAACTCTTCTCCTCTGTACTGAATCAGACAGGAAGATTCAGCCTTTGAGTGCTGTGAGATCTGGGACAGACCACATGTGATTGATTGTACCTGCTGGGCTTTGCATAGCAAGCAGCATGAACAAACATTTATTTGGAGGACTGGGAAATTTTTTAGAGACCATAGAGTGTGTGGTTCTGATCTCCTTGCTTTCCTCCCACTGCTGGGCTCCTGTGTTCCCAGTGTCCAGCCTTACTCCACAGCTATTCTCTGGAGCCCTCCATCATGGCTGCGATGAGGTTTAAGCCGGCAGGGACTGATAGGTTAGATCCTGACTTCCAGATGCATTTCATTTCCTCCAAGAAAGGGATAGACTACTCATGTGTGCAGTCAGATCTTGAAATAAGCAAATAACCAAAGATATCAAATGCACAAACCTCACCAGAATGTGAGCCAGGATCACAGTGCTTATTTGTGCTATTTTCACCAGCACTTTCTGTGCAACAAAATTTCTCTAATTCTCATTTTTTCCTTTACAACGTCATAGATGAGATAACTTGACCCTGTGTCACCAATTAATGTTTTTCTAATCCTATATAATGAAAAGAAGAACTTTTCAAAGAAAATGTAGGATTTTTTAAATGCGACTGAAATTTATTTTATCCATTTTATTCTCAGTGGAATGTGCAAAAAGCTGAATACTCACAGGCTACACAAAAAATGTAAGAGAAATACAACGAAGATACCAACATAGGATGGAAGAGAAAGAAGAGACTTTTCAGGACCCTATGAAATGATTGACTGAGACTATGAAGCAGGATAGAGCTCAATTGATACGAGAGACAGACCAGGCCTGCCTTGCTGCTAAAGGGTTTTTTAAAAATTTTTAATTCTTATTGTTATTGTGAAAGTGATGTACAGAGGGGCTACAGTCATCCAAGTCATGTAATGAGCACATTCTTTTTGGGACAATGTCACCTTTGCCTTACTTTCTCCCAGGCAAGGTGTATTTTTAAAGGCATTAACAGATGCCTTTCTATCAGTGTTCTCAGACAATTCACTTTACGGGGTTCAAAAATCAACTGGCACTAGAAGACCTTAAAATTATCTTTGGTAAAATATTTATTGATGTCTGCAAGTTGCCTGGTACCTGGTTGCATGCTAAAATTCCCCACAGAAATGATTTTCCAGGGGCTTCATCTGGTAGCAGTAAGGCTCTCTTACCTGCACCCAAATGTGGGGGCGAAATCTACATTTGCTGGGAGAGCCTGGAATTCATCTCATTGATTCCTAGGTCCCATCTATCTTCTTCTATTTGTCAGACCACACAAGTGAGCTTGTGTTCAGTCACATTCATCCTTGTAGTGGGTGCACTACCTCTGAGCTGCCTGTGGTCAGGGGAAGACAGGGCTTTAGCTGTGGTAATAAAGAGCCTGGAAGAACTCTCCCTCCTGTCTTCCCCTTATATGGGGAAAATCTAAATCCATCTCATCCTTGCATATTTCAAGTAGGCAGAGTTGTGCTACAGCTTGGTGACAGGTTTCTTCTTGATTGAGGGAGGAATAAAGGAGACTTTTTAATGGGTGTTCTTGCTCATAGCCTGACTTTGTACTTAAATGTCTCAGAAATAGGTGGGTGGATGATACTTGTGACTGCTGGATACTACAGAAAGATCTAACTTGGAAATGCTCCCTGAGTCCTGACACTCTTTCTTCAGTTAAAGAAACTGTCATGGATTCAAATGCGAAGATCTCAAAACATAGAAAGTAGGCTAAACTGCTCTGGTCATTAGTGACTTAGAGCTAATGTGGCTGTGAGATTGCTTCCCCCTCCCCCAACCTCACTTAAACAGCTAACTGCCATGAGTTCTCTATTAGAAATAAAGCAGCGTTCTGATTTGATGAATATGGAAAAAAGAAAGAGAGAGAAACAAAAAAAATGAGTGCTGTCGGAAGAACTGGCCTGGGCATATACATGGAGTGTCCTAGATCAATGGTAAAATGAATAATTTTCTTCATATTATAAAGTATTCCAAATCCACTGACTCCTCATTCACAAATCCATCTGTATATTTGTCCAATCACTAAGTGGCCCCTCAGATTCCAACTGAAAGTTAATTCCTCTGCCTCAAGAAGCACAGGCTTATGACAGAGATGGCAATTACACAGGAAACAATGCTAGAAATTAGAAGCCATAACTGTCCTTGGGGTATATATAGAGCCATGAGAACAGATGAGGTGGGCACCACTCTATACACGTGTGGAGAATTCCTTTTTTGTTGTTGTTGTTGGTCATGGGGCTTGAACTCTGGGCCTGGGCCTGGGTGCTGTCCCTCAGCTCTTCAGCTCAACACTAGCGCTCTACCACTTGAGCCACAGCATCACTTCCAGTTTTCTGAGCGGCGATAAGAATCTCTTTCTCTTTCCTGCCTGGGCTGGCTTTGAACCTCCATCCTCAGATCTCACCCTCCTGAGTAGCTAGGATTACAGATGTGAGCCACCATGCTCGGCTCCTGTGGGAAATTCTGTGAGAGCTAGCATACTTTATTTCACTTATTTTTCACCTTTGTCTTGTACCTGTAAAAACTAAGTCTTAAGAGATGAGGTGCGGAGAAGGTAGCATCCATAATCATAACAACAAGCGTAATTAAGGATAGGATGTAGCTCATTGACAAAGCGCTTGCCTAGCAAGTGCAACATCCTGGTACTAAAAACAAAACCAAACAAAGCTACAGTTAACACACTCAGACAACAAGAGAAATTAGCCATCATTCTCAAATCATCAATCTATTAGGCATGTCACTGAACTAGCTAAAGGCTCAGCATTCAAAAAGGCAGAAGGTCCAGATTTGAATTAATGGAGTACCTGACTCAAAACATATACTTGACCCCTTACCTGCTTCTAAGAGGGGAGGGAAGGCAGACAGGTGTATGTGTATGGCTGGTGGAATTAGAGGCTGACCAATGAAGGGGATGTTGATGGACAATCTTTTGCCCTAATAGCAGTAATGATGGAAAATATATATGAAGAGACGGCTTCCTTGCAGACCTCTTTAAACAAAGAGCACAGGAAAACCACATTTTCAAAATGTCACCGATTCCCTAACCATCCTTCTCTGGCAAGAAGCTTGCTATTTTCCTTCCTTCACAAAGCTGATTGCCTGATTGGGCTTGGACCCCTTGCTCCCATATCTTTTCAGCTCAAGAGGCCATGGGAACTGCCCTTTTAAAGTCCTTGAGACAAGGCTTGGAAAGAGATGTCATTTCTAGCCTTTATATCCAAGACACTGATTTAATAATGGGTTAAATAATGGGTGCCTGCTCCATCCACCACCCTGGGCTGGGCACAGGAGGCTCTATAGTAACAAGGTTACGCTGACTTTAAGAGATTTTCCCCAGATATCTTCAGAATAGCAGTTGTCTCCTGGCTGTCAAGAATTAAGTCTCAAGAGGACAAAGGACGCGGAATGGCTGTAAGAGGATTTGTGAGTCTTACTGGAGCAAACTTGACCTCCCTCCTCTCCAGGTTTAGAGGAAGCCTTATCCGCGTGAGGCTTCCTGCCCTGATTGCTGCCATGGTTCCTGCTGACAGTGGCCCTTGATCGTCCTGCTGGCTATTGTGGGACTTATGGGCTGGTTTCAGCTGTGTATGAACTTGCCTCCCACACACACAGCAGTTTGCAAAGGCACAGTTTTGTAAATCACAAATAAATAAACAACAGTGTCATCTGAGAGACTGAACAAACAGAGTTCAAGCTCCGATACAGGTCACCAAAAGTGACAAGAGTTGTTGAGGTTTGCAGATCTGTGCCCCCCGTGCTCCCTCCCCCCAGCCCCACATGGTCATTTCAGGCATAAACACTGCTCAAGGCAAGGATATTGGGAAAGTGACTTCATCCCCGCTCATGCCCTCTCCTGAATTCTCTATACTCTTAACCTATTGAGCATCAAAAATTTCACCAACAGCCAAATGACAGAAACATAAAGAATACTCAGGTATTCTTTAAGCATGACAAAAAAAATCTTTTTGATAAGGAACAAATTTAATAACTGTCATAAGCCCAGCACTGGTGGCTCATGTCTGTAATCCTAGCTACTCAAGAGGAAGAGATCTAAGTATTAGGGTTTGAAGTCAGCCCAGACAGGAAAGACTGTGAGACTCTTGTCTTCAATTAATCACAGAAAAAGCTGGAAGGGGTGCTGTAGCTGAAGTGGTACAGGGATAGCCTTGAGGAAAAGGAGTTTAGGGACCGTGCTCAGGTCCAGAGTTCAAGGCCCAGGACCAAAAATAAAATTGTCTTACATCACGGGAGGTAGATGTAAAGACTGGAGAGCCACTTAAAAGTGGGGGTTCGGTGTCGTCATGAAATCACGGGAGACAATCTCCTTTACCCTGCCTGTCTGCTGTGATTAAGCTGGCCAAGGCCAGTCAGGCCCTTTCATCAAAAGTCATAAAATGGAACACATCAAATTTAGTCCAGAAGCCTGTGGTGAATGGTCAGTGTACAAATGCATGAGGCAACTGGCAGAAACACAACTCCCTTTGATTTTTCATCCATCTCTCCTAATTCACAAAGCCAGAATGTAATCAACAGTGTTAAGGCTGGCAGCCGAGCAGGAGGGTAGAAAGCTAAGAAATATCCAGTCGTCTTGTGAAGCCATTCAAGGGTAGGGCTCTGTGTGTTTGAGTTGGGAGCCACATAAGATTGACAGGTTGGTAAAAAGGAAAAGGATTGGCTGTTGAGAGGAGAAAATGAATGAAGGCTGCCCATCCCTCCCCTTTTCACCTTGCTCCTCTAGCTCTAACAAAGACCGAGCTATTTAATTCCTGAGTCTTCTCTTCGTGCAGAATTAGAAAAAAAGAAGTTTCTGAGGTTGTCGGTGCTCGCAAACATCATGAATATAAATAAAATTGGATTCATAATGCATTGGATACTCTGTTTTGAGATGCTGTATAAAATCACCCAAGATATCTCTTTAATCCTTATTTCTCCCTTTTGGGAGATGAGCTGACTAGTAGAAATGGGCAAAGTATGGAAGACCAAGTCACTAGAGATGTCCCAGGAGCCATCACACGCTTTATTACCACAGAATAAAACCATGAAATAAAGCTCCACGGCAGAGAACATTCCCTGCCTTCTTTCTTCACCTACAGGAAATCTTGTGTTCATATCTTAAAAGAAAGGCATTTGCACACATCCTTCTCCTTTCCCATCACATCTTTTTCAAAGAGTAGCAAATGGAATTTTAAAATATCACTTTATAAACAATAAAATTCTAGCCTTTCCTGAATAGGTTATTAAATATATGTAGCAGTTCTGCAATAACCCAGGAAAATTTCCCACAAGTACTTTTTGCCTGGCAAGGAATGACAAATACACAGTCACTTTAAAGCTGAGGCTTTCCATCTCCCACTCCCTTAAATGGTTTTTTAAAACAGTTAAAATTATGTTAACTTGTACACTTTGAGATTTAAGATTAAAGCAAATGGCATTATTTAGACCGAGGGAAAGAGAGACCAGGAGAAACGTTACAATGTAGGTCTTGTATAGAGAAAACCCTCACAGAATTAATGAAACTCTGCAATCCTTTACACTCACTGAGCAAGGGTCAGAAAGATTTTTCACCCACTGTGCAACATATTTGACTGTATAGGGACTCAGGGGGGTTTTAGTTGTTCCGCCATAGTTATTAATATCAAAGTTTACATTTCTCTCCATTATTGTCACCAACAATAGGATTTTGAAATCCAAGGATCAACAGTCCCTCTTCCAGATTGCAATAACTGGTTAACTAGTCTCCAGTCTTCCAGTTTTACCCTTTTGCAGCTTATTCTCTAAAGAGCTAGAATTGTCTTTTGAAAATATAAATATGATCACTTCCTTTCTTTCTTAATACCCTTCTGCAGACTTTGGGGCCAAAATAGTAAGTTATCAATAGCCTTCTAGGTCTAGCCACGTCAGTAACTTTTTTCTTCACAGCTAGCCTACTTCTCTACCCTCATGCTTAATGTTCTAAACATGGGTTCCTTTTGCAAGGTCATATACTCTTCCCTTGCCCTGTGCTGCTCATCCTCCTTAGCTTCTTTAGATTTGAAATCCCAGGCCATTCTGCCTTTATCTTAGCTCATACTTACTTGTTTAGGAATGCAAACTCCTCCAGGAACATTTGTCTTTTTTCTTTTTTATATTTTGACTTCTGTAAGATTCCAAAAATAATATATTAGCCAACTGGTATATTTGTTAGTCGTTTGCTACATATCTGTTGTACAATATGTGGATTAAGGTGTGACACTGGCAGAAATTAAAGGAGTTGGCTAGCCTTCATATATGTGAGCTTGAAATTTTGCTTATCTGGCAATCAGAGTCATTTATTTCTACCCCAAATTGTGTGCACAGGATTAGAACTAGACAGGTATCTGACACTTGGCAAATATATACTATAGTAAAGTTAATTTCTAATTTGATAGCTCAAAATTTATGATGATTTTCCCTTTCTCGACAGTTTTTTAAAAGAGCAATGTAACATTTGTAAAACATTCATAAAATTGAAAGGTGTGATTAACGCAGCTTTTTAAAATATTGCTTGTGAAATGCAGATTCATAACCCACCTCAGAAAGTATGTCAGATATATCAGTGTCTTTTAACTACAGGGAGCCTGATGCTCTTATTTTGATGAATCTTTCCCAGGTAACTATTATAATCAGAAATGCAGATAAAAGCAAAGACTTCTATATTATTCCATACACTGCAACCATTTTTACAATGAGTGAAAATTCAAAATCATTGAAATGTCAAACAACTATAGGCTGTTCTGAGTAAATTATAGCACATCTACACAGCGAATGTCAATAAAATGATGTGTTTAAATAAGACAGGGAAAGTTTACGATACAAATAGCAAGTGAAATACGAGGAATGCAGCATTATGCAACACAAAGAACTATTACGAAAAATATTTTGAAGGAAATACATCAATATGCTGTATCTGCTTGGAGAGGTTTATGGGTGGTTTTGACTTCCTTCTTTTAGATTTCCCATAATTCCACTTGTCACCTTCATATCAAGCATGCCCTAATAACAGAAATCAAATTTTAAAAAGACGATAAATACATAAAGTGGAGATCTTTATTAACATACAAAATATCCGAATTACAACTTTGGAATATGAGGAACAAGTGTGATATTTGATTTCCATTTTCTAAAACTCTGAGCACATTTATTGTTCCTGACCTCTGATTTGCATGCCAACCTACACACGTGTCTGTGATCTTAGGTGAGGAAGTCGGATGGAATTTGTATTTGAATCTTCCATTCCTGGCACAGGTACATTGGCAAATGTTTATAGTGTGAGATAGGTCCATTGCTTGTAACCTTACCTGAAATACCACCTTCCCTCCCAGTTCATCTTTATGGATTCATAAAGTAGTCAGGCTAGGCCTTGCATGCCAGACAATACAATCCTTACAAAGAGCTTTCTTCTGTTGTTTTTCAAAGTCAGCAAGTAACCATGTGTGACCTGTAGCCAGCATTGGAACGGGCAATTTTGTATCTACTGTAACTTCATAGAAATGTATAGAAGGTACTATTAATACATTTCATTGCTGAGTTTAAACGAGCTAATGTGATTCTATAGTCACAGGATTGATGGGAGCAGAGTAAGATTCAAACTCAGGATTTCCGTTCCAGGTCCTGTTCAGCATCGACTCCATTCCTATTTGAAACTATAACTGTCATTAAGGATTAAGGACAAGAAGGCATTGGCTTTGGGTCCACAGCTTGCTCTGCTCCCTGATGCGCAGAAGATGAGAATAGTAACAACACAGGTATTTGCTCTTTGGCTGGTTCGGTTGGAAATATATGTGCATTAATTTACCTCATCCTGATCAAACCCAGTCTGGAAATACTCAGAATTTAGGTATTACCTAAAGTTTTTAATTGGACTGGGGTTTGCAATCAGGATCTTGTACTTACTAGAGAAAGGATCTACGACTTGAGTCATACATCAGCCCTTTTTATTTTTATTGTTTTTCAAATAGCTTCTCACTTTTCACTAGGGCTTGCCTGCGCCACAATCTTCCTATTTCTATTTCCTATGTATCTGGAATGATAGGTGACTATCAGTTCACTCAGCTTCCTGCCTTTGGGTGAAGCTGACCACCAACTCTGACTGTCCCATTTGTAGCCTCTGAGTAGCTAAAGGTGTGAGCTGCTATGTTATCTCCTTAGGCATTGAATAACAGTTTGAAAAGGCTTTAATATTTTCATTTGTGGTGCTGGTGATCAATCTAAGGCCTTGTGCATTCCAGGCAAGCTTCTACCATTGAATTACATACCCTCAGCCTTACATACCCTTACCATTATCCTTCAGCAAACAGGAGATAGATTTGGGTCCATTCAAAAGAAGGTTCAGCTAAAGAACCCACATGCATAAAATGTGGTAGCTGAGCTATCACACCACAGATCACAGGCTGGGACAAGTGTCTGTGTCATTTAGTAAGGGTGTTATTCCTGTAGATTGCAAGTCAACACCAACTCTAGAATAGGCTGAGGTAAACTATCAGATAAACTTGAAAGACCAAAGGTGCCTTCAAGTGGTTGGAAAGCAACCAGTCTGTTGAATTTATATTTGCAATCTCAGATTAAAAGTCCAAGCAGATGCTGGTGTAGGTGCTTATAATTCTAGTTACTCAGGAAGCAAAGATTTGAGGATTGTAGTTCTAAACCAGCCTGGGTATAAAAGTCTGTGAGACTGATATGTCCTATTAACTATTTAAAAGCAATAAGTAGAGGTATGGCTCAAGTGGCAGATCACCAAACATGAGTTAAGAAATCAAGTGAGAGAGAAGATTGCAAGCCCTAACACTAGTGTGCACACATACACACACACACACACACACACACACACACACACACACACACACACACACACACAACACATACACATAATGATAGGGGAGCCAGATGTAGACTTGAGCCTTGCCTACTTACTGTGGGATGGAGGAAATGGCATACCCTTGAAAACTTTAGATTTCTTGTCAACAAAGTGATATTCCTGATTAGAAAGGTGCAAGGATTCAAGAAAAATTAGTTAGAGTAGCGTGCTGAAGTAGTTATTATAATTATATTATAATATCAACAGTGACTGTAACAGAGAGTCTCCACTAATTCCATGTCTATCTATGGAAATATCTAAATAAAAGCTCCTTGTACAACTGACCTATACTAATAAAATATTGCAGACGGATATGAAAGTATTGACTGATACTGTTATTAATAACATTGTTGCCAATTTATTATATTAACTTAATCATCACTATTATTGCTATTGCTATTTTCACCATTAAGAAAGCCAGTGTTTACTTTCTACTGTGCGGTGAAGCGGGACTTCTCCTAGAGCAACCTGACCCAGCTTAGCTTTCAGAACACATCCTTGAACACTCAGGCCGTAGCAGAATTGCTTGTTTACTTACAGCCCATCTAGCAGACAGTGACCACAGCCTCACTGTTATCAATATGGATTTTGAAATCACCCACAGCTAATAGCCCAAATTAATAGCCTCGGGGTGGCTCCAGAGCAATTGAGAAAGAAAATCCATAATTTCACTAAAGATGCCAGCGGCTATTCAGGGAGAGAGGTCTATGTTAATTAGTAGCTCTGAATACTGTAAAAATTGCTGCATTCAAGAAAGAGAGCGAGAAGTAGTTAAAAATTAACCAAACAAAAGTATTTCCTAAGGCACAGGTGATGAAGGAAAGGGTGCCAACCCCTGGAAAATTCAGTTGAAGGAGTTCTGCCTCTCATGGGCACTGAATCCAACGTACGTGTCTGCTCGGGAGCATCCCCAGGCCCACAGCAGCCTGGAGGGCTTGCCTGTGCTTCTGACATCTGCTACAAACTTTGAGCCTGTTGAATTTGGGGTGTGCATAAAGCTGTGGTCTTTTGGTTCTGTAGCAAACTCATTCAGCTTCAGTGGCCTCTTTTCTTTGAGGTCCCTCTTGGATACTTTGCAAGGCAGTTTTACCTGCAGAAAGGTGGAAGATGTTAAAGCAATAGTTATCTATCTTCTGCTGAGCACCTGGAAGGTCTGATGCTTAAGAATACTTTCAGTCACTTGGGGAGAAAAAAACTGAAAATGGTCATAGGTGGCCATAGCATTCTGCACAGTAATCACAGTTAGCAGAGAGTAATTAAGAGTGATTTCAAACCAGAAGCTTTGGTTTTCACATTTGCTTCTATTTCTTGGACTTGAATTTATTTCATAGGCAGTCACTCTGATTGTCCCTGTCTGTGTCATGACACTGATAACTATCGAACTTGCAGAGATGACACAAGGATTCCATCAAATAACGCATATTGTGTACATTGTGTTATTGACAATTTGGTTTTCTGTTCTTTTTGTCTGTATACTTTCAGCTATGTCATTTATCCAAAGATGTTTTCAATACCACCAATACATTAAATATGATACTTAAAAAATTCTCTAGCCAGTACCTCTTTCCCCAAACCCAAACTGTTTATAAACCTGCATGCTCTGTAGTTCTTTTTGCAAAAGCTCATAGGTACCTCAAACTCAATGTGTGCAGAAATGATCTCCTGGCATTTCATCACTTCCCACTGAACTCATAGTTCTAACCAGGATATGGAGAAAGCCACAGATGATGGTTGAGGCTCCTAATCTTAGAGCTCTCTTCTTTCTTATATTCCATAAAACAGTCTGCAAGCAAATCCTACAGCGTCACAGTATATATATACATATATATGTGTGTGTGTATGCATATATATGTATACACACACAAACACACACACACACACACATCTATCTATCTATCTATCTATCTATCTATCTATCTATCTATCTATCTATCTATGTATATACATGGTGGAAAATGAATCCAGAGCTTTGTGTACTCAACAAGCACTCTACCAGTTACCTATCCTTTCCTCTTTAGTTTTTGGTGTTACTAGGGTTTGAACTCATAGCTTTCTAGTTGCTAGGCAGAAGCTCTACCTTTCTAGCTATGTTCCCACCTATTTTTTGGTTGTACTTATTACTAATAGAGTCTTGAGTTATGCCTGGGCTGTCTTTAGATGACATCTATCTATACCTAGAACACCATGGTGATAAGAAACCTGAACCAACACATCTAGATTATTTGTTGAGATGAGGTATTGCTAATTTCTTGTATGGGTTAGTCTTGAACTGTGCTCCTCCCAATTGTTACCTCTCCATCTTGCTCTGGATAGAGAGCCTTGCTAACTTTGTCCAGGCTGTCCTTGAACTCACAATCCTTCTCTTTTTTTGGGGGGGGGGTCCGGTCATGGGGCCTGAACTCTGGGCCTGGGTGCTGTCCCTCAGCTCTTCAGCTCAAGGCTAGTGCTCTACCACTTGAACCACAGCACCACTTCCGGCTTTTTTCTTTTTTCTTATGTGGTGCTGAGAAATCGAACCCAGGGCCTTAGGCATGCAAGGCAAGCGCTCTACCACTGAGCCACCTTCCCAGCCCCACAATCCTTCTCTTTACCCATGCTATCTAAGGTGCTTATCTTTAATTGAATATCATGGTTCTTTTCATAGTAGTAAGCCCTGGTCCAAATGAAAAGGAAGAAAGAATTCCAGCCAAAGGGGACAGCCTACCTAAAATATTACTTAGTTTTAGATTTGAAAATATTACTTCATTTTGGAGATTTTCCGTGAATTTTCTGATTGATACAAACAACCCCATCCTGTGATATATCTCTATTCTTCTTTATAGAACTCATAATTCTAAGAACAGCAATTGATCTTAAGGTCATATGATATGTCTCACAAACTTAAATGTAAGTCTTCATGCAGGCAGGTCCATATGTCTCACTCCTGGTCATATTTCTCTGCTTAGTTGAGGGCCCGGCATTTGCTGGATGCTTACTAAGTATTACTAAAGTAATTACAATCTGTGCTGAGTGTGCATCAGGATAGGTTTGTGCATAACTGCTGAGGCTAAGTGTTTGGTGAACAATGATCTGTTTAGGGTACTTGAAAAGACTAGTCTTGGGTGTCTTTTGTTTGTTGTGCTGGTTGGATATGAAATGTTGGAAACTTGATTCACAATTAATGAAGCTAGTCATTGATGTGGAAGTTCAATTCATTGACAAATGTATAATTTACAGCACTATGGGAAAGTGATGGGAGATGGCGCTTTGTTAGATGAAGTAGGTCACTGTTGATGGGATTTGAAGAGATTTCGCCCCTGATTCTCCCCCCTCCACACTGATTGTCTCTCCTTCCTGGCTACCATGAGGTGAACAGTGTGCTCCCGCCATGGTGATTCTTCTCTGCCCTGCTTGAGTCCCCAAATGGATTTATTTATTTTGTTCTTAATATATAATTTTATTGTAAAGATACTGTACAGGGGGCTTACAGTTACATGAGCAAGGTAATGAGTCCATTTCCTATCGAGCATTGTTACCCCCTCCTTTATTTTTCCACTGCCATTGCTTTCCTCCCCACCTCCCTAACCCCTCCTTCCTCTCCCTCCGCCCCCGCAAAGTTGTAAAGTTCGTTTCATACTGTCTTGTACATCTGATTGTTACAATGGGTCAACCTGTATCCTTCTTTCAGCATTTTGTTATTTCCCTTCCCTTCCCCAAATTAGAAAAATGTATATACAAGATGCAGGGCACTGGAATCAAATACAGTGGCAACAGGGGTTATACCATGGGGGAAGAACATACAAAAATAACAAAAAAGAATCATATAGTACATTATAAGTACATTAAAAAGAACAAGAAAGATAAAATCTCTTGTGTCCTTATCTTGGGGTTCATTTCAATTAACATCATTTTATCTTGTCGTATGTACATAGCTGTTGACTTTTTTGCAGATATGGGAAACCATGGGACCTATGTTTCTTTGAGTCTGGCTTACTTCACTTAATATAATTTTTCCAAGTCTTTCCTCCTAACAAATGGGGAAGCATCATTCTTTCTGATGAAGGCATAGAATATACAACATTTTCTTGATCCACTCATCTACTGAAGGACATCTGGGTTGGTTCCATATTTTAGCTATGGTGAATAATGCTGCGACCAACATGGTTGTGCTGGTAGCTTTACTATGGCCTTGTTTGTGATCATTTGTGTAAATGCCTAAAAGTGGGATTGCTGGGTATAGGGGAGCTCTACATGTAGTCTTTTGAGGAACCTCCATACTGCTTTCCAAAGTGGTTGAACAAATTTACACTCCCACCAACAATGCAGTAGGGTTCCTCCCAGATAGATTTAGCTGACCTTTGACTCAAACTTCCAAAACTCTGAGTCAAAATAAATAAGTCCTTTTTCTCTTGAGTTGTTTATATTAGTTGTTTATGCTTGAGAAGAAATGTACTCATTACCTTGCTCATATGATTGTAACCCCTCCATACAGTATTTTCACCATAAAAACTTATTTTAAAAAGATAGCTAAGTAAAACCCTTAATTCCCTGGATCTTCTAAATCTTACCTCACCTTTGTTTATAACCATTCCTTAGCCCTCATTGCCTATGTCATTTCCTTCTACTCTTGGTTCTTGGTTGTCACTTCTCAGCAGAAGGCACACAGACACACATCCACTTTGTTCTTGCATCATGAAGCCTCCTTCCTTCCTTATTCAGTTCCTAGTCTCTTTGTATCACCATTTTCTGTAATCTCCCTGTAAACTGTCTCATAGTATTTAAAAATGTGAAGGGGTCAATAATGTGATTTACAACAGAATCTCTGAGGAAAAAAATGGGATTCTAAAAATAACACTGATTTGTTTACATAACATTGTCCCTTGACAGTGTGTGTGAGTTCCAGTGGCTTACATTACAGTTTGACCATCATAATATGAGTGCCTCACACTGCCTGTGCAGTGAGCCAGGGATTTTCAGGAGCATTTTGAGATGGTCCCTAATTTATTTGTCATTGTCGACAGCCTAATAAGATTATGCTTTCTCTTCACCTTTCATTTTATCACTGTCTACCATAAAGAATGTATTAATTTAATCCATAAATACAGATAGATGGTTTTATCCTGTGGCTATGAATGGTGCTTTAAAATAAAGAAGTGAAATGATAAAGCAGTGTAGTAATTTACTATAATTACAGCAATGAAATATTACTTTGAATGAATCATGGCAGTAATATACACGGATGGAGAAATTCCAGTGAACGCCGCTAAGTGGATAAGAACAAAGGGAGAGGGATCATGATGGGGGGAGGTTTGGGGTTTCTTGTCCCTCATCAGGACAGTTGGAGAAAATAAATGCAAACTGGAGGACTCAAAACATATTCTGTCCAGAGAGGAGGTGCCCTTGTTTTTGCATTTTTTTTTCTGGCAAGCCCGCCAAGTTTGGGAGACTTGCCACACTTTAATTAGAGACTGCAGCTGGTGCAAAAGCCAAGGAGAAAAAGAAATTAGGGCAGCACAAAAACTAATGGAAGTGTAGGCTTTCACTTTAAACTTTCTCTCTATTATGAAAGAAATACGACTTGTCCTCTATGCCCCTTATTCACCATGATCAAGCCCTTAGGGGAGGAAAGTTCTGGATCCAGGAAAGAACCTGTTGTCTCTCAGGGGAGGAATCTCCTGGACTCAAGACTCAGAAAAGATCTGTAGTCAGAGCTCTTTCTACTTCACTGCCAAACCTTAGTGAAAACTTGTGATGGTTTCTTTAACTGACTGGCGAAAGAAGGATGCACAAATTGAACAGTTTGGGGCTTGAGTAGTGGAAGGTCCATTGGAAGTGTGAGACCGTAGACAACACTGGAACTGGAGTGAAGATGGGTCTTTTCCACTGGCATTAGACTCTGCAGAGTCTAAAGTAAGTAGTTTGCATTCCAGGTATGTGTCTTGGCAGCAAAACTTTGTCTTAAAAATAACAAGCACAAAGGAGGATTAGAGCCATGGCTCAATGGTACAGTACTTGCCTAACAAGTATGGGCCCGTGAGTTCAAACTCTAGGACCACCAACAAAGAAAAAAAAAAAATATATATATATATTGTATTTTGTGCATGTCAAGTCTTTCACTGTAGAATATCTCATTGAAACATCGAACTCTAAATGATTAAATATGTTTAATTTAGTAACTGTTTAACTTTGACCTGCTGAATATATTTAATTAACTGTTTAACATTGATCTGTTGGCACCTTGGTTATATCATGGCATTGCTCAGCACTAAACCCAACTCTTGGCATGTAGTGAGGTCTTCAGTTTGTCAAATGAATCGGGGAATAGATTTAGGAATCTGTGCAATTGATAGGTGAGAGACACCAAGGCATAAGCTGATACCGTCTAGATGTGTCCAATTTATGGGCTAGTTTGGCCTTATCTATTCAAATGTACAGATTGCCCCAATGCCTTGTTTTTTTCCTGCTATAAAACAGATTTGGATGTCCAAAGACAAACTTCATATAAAATTCTATTTGAGGATTTGATAATGTGGTCTAATCAGTTTCTGAAAACTGTTCATCACAAGATGCTTCCTTTGGAATGAGGTTCTCAGTAGGCAGGAGATTAATAGTTAAGGGTGCTATTGATGCAACCAAAGAAATTCCACATTTAGAAACATATAACTTCACTCTAAGGGGCATAATTTAAAAAAAGAAAATTCAAACCTTTCTCCAACTTGCTTTCTTCCCGCTCTCTCACTTTCCTGGAAACTGAGGAGAAGCACCGCTGTAATTGAAGCCTAATGACAATTAAAGTGCAAACTCATTACCAACTTTTATTGAATTGTCTTCTGTTTAATGGACTAATTGAAGGAATGACACATTGCTACAGAAATTGGATTGCTCCTCTTCAGCCAGCCTTGCCTCTTTCTGTCTTTGGGTTATAGGAGCCTAATCCTCAGACTTGGAGATACAGCACATAGGACCAGCTGTGTCTTGACAGTTTATACACTGAGCAGGTACGCAGACTTTTGTCTCTGTTTCTATTTCCTCACATTAGAAACAATGAGTAATAATTTTAACCTTAACTTCTTAGATATGGGAGAGTTGGAATGAGACAATAAAGATATATATCAACTACTAAAAAGGTTACAAGCTAGACGCTGGTGGCTCACACCTGTAATCCTAGCTACTCAGGAGGCTAAGATCTGAGGATAGTGGTTCAAAGCCAGACCAGGCAGGAAAGACCATGAGACTTCTATCTCCAATAAACCACCAGAAAACTGGAAGTGGCTCTGCAGCTCAAGTGGTAGAGCTGAGGGACAGCGCCCAAGCCCAGAGTTCAAGCCCCACAACTGACATGCACAAAAAAACAATAAAAAGGTTACAAATGTGTGCTATTATTATTACTTTGGGTTTTATAAAGGAATATATATGATATGTATAGTATATATGCTATATATACTTAATCTACTATAGTACATAGTATATATATATATATATATGGTATATAATATATATGTGTGTATGTGTAGTACTCTTTCCTTTACACTTTAATTCCAACCTCTAGATAATTCACAGTCCTTTATACTTTCTTAATCATTCTTTCTTAATCATTCTTACTTTCCTCTGCATTGCCAAGTACCTGTCAATCACCTCTTAACTCCACTCCTGAGCTCCCATGATTCATATCTTTCTTACTACCAGAAAACCTGTTTCAAAATTCAGTTTTATTTCCTTTTTTTGTATGTGCTTGTCTTGGGGCTTTGAACTTAGTGCCCAGGCACTGAGATCCTTTGGCTTAAGGCCACTCTAGCCTTTTCTGAGTATTTTATTGGAGATAGAAATCTCACCAACTTTTCTTCCCAGGCCGGCTTTGAACCACAATCCTCAGATCTCAGCCTCCTGAGTAGCCAGGATTACAAGTGTGAGCCTGTAGCACCCAACTCAAACTTCAGTTTTATTTCTAAGAACTCTTTTCTTTTCCTCACTCTTTTGCACTGATCATAATAATGGCTATTTTCATAAGAAAATTTTAAATTCCTTAATTATACATAAGATGGTCCTACCAAAACAGTGTTGCTTTCAATTTCCAATTTCTATAAAAAATGCTTTATCCCAGAAAAATGGTTAGTTTCACTATCCCTCAAACTAGCTTGCTCAATAGGATTATATTAATCCTTCTGAACCTCATGCTTCACTGTTATCAATTGAACATTTTTCCACTTTTGGTCTAGAGTATAACTCAGTGGTAGAGTATGTACTTAGCATGCTTTGAGGACCTCAGTTCAATCTCCAGCATTGCACGTGCGTGTGCGCGCGCACACACACACACACACACACACTCACATACACACTCACAAAGTCTCTTTGACCTTTATTCATTATTCTGCAGAGGAATTACTTCTTGTTGACTGAGTCATACTAACAATAGGGAAGCGTGGTTATTAAAGTGTTTTGTAAATCAGGGGTCATGTTTTGAACATTATTATGTCCAATAAGCATGACAGTAAAATGATTGGCATGTTATGGTGGGTATTTAATTAGTAGTTGATTATTGTATCTCAGTTTTCTTCTTCTGATCTGGATTTTCTTCACTCCAGAGACAAAACTAGGAAGACAATTCAATTTGCTTTACAGTATATAAAAAGTAATTCATCCAATATATATTCATTTCCTTTTTTAATGTCTTTATTTTTATTTTTAAAATTTTTATTGTGAAAATCATGTAGAAAGGGGTTACAGTTACTTAAGTCAGGAATTGAGTACATTTATTTTTCAATGGTGTCACCTCCTCCCTCATTTCTCCCAGGTTTGCCCTCCTGATGTTCCTGCCCCCCCCCAAGTTATATAGATCATTTCCAACATAGTTACTAATGAGTGTAACTGTTGAATTTGTTCATCCTTTGTCCCACTATTTCTGTGCTTCCCCTCTCATTCCCATATCAGATTAAATTACATCCAATACAAAAGTTACAGAAATTTAAAAAAAAGGACAGAAGATGAGAAACAGAAAAACAAAAACAACAACAACAAAGAAACCATAAAAAGTAAAATAGAATGCTACTACACTGTTGGTGGGAATGTAAACTTGTCCATCCACTCTGGGAAGCAGTATGGATGCTCTTCAAAAGCCTACACATAGAGTTTCCCTATAACCTAGCAATCCCATTTCTGGGCATAAATCTAAATGACCACAAATCAGGCAAGCCATCAACACAACCGTGTTCATTGCAGCATTGTATACCATATCTAAAATATGGAATCAACCTAGATGTCCCTCAGTGGATGAAGAGATCAAGAAAATGTGATACACACACACACACACACACGCACACACACACAATGGAACTCTACACTAACATCAGAAAGAATGACATTGCCCCATTTGTAAGGAAATAGAAAGTAATGGAAAAAATTATATTAAGTGACATAAGCCAGATTCAAAGGAACATAGGTTGCATGGTTTCCCTCATTTGTAGTAATTATAATGTGCCTATAAATCTACAAGTAAACCCAATGCATAGCAAAAGACAAAAAAAATGACACTGGGTTTTGATAAATAGGGATCTAAACATCCACACAGTGAGACGAAGGGAGTATATTCTTAGAAGAAGATCATAAGGGCTCAATAGCTATGTGCATATGATCACACTTTATTATTTTTGCTTCTTTAAAAGCAATTTCTTTTTGTTTTTCTCTAAGTCACATAATTTTTTGACATGGAGTTTTATTTTTATATATTTAGAACCTGAACTTAACTCTTTCTATAAAATAGTTATTATTTTGCTAAATATCTACTTGTGCTCATTTGTATATATATATATATATATAATGTATATATGTATCTCAATTGTATACTTCAATTGTATGTGTCATTGTTAGAATTGTAATTAAAAAATGCCTTTTATCAGTTTCAAATTACTCATCTATCTCTGAGTCTTGTTTCCTGTCAATTGCTTTACATTTGGCAATGGGACATTTTGGGTTTTTTTACATTCAGGAATGGAAATAGCTTGCTTTCTTCTCTCAGATGATTAGCATTGATTTTTAGTTGACCCAATCCAATTACTAGTTTAATTGTGTTTGGGTTTTCTTGTTGCCATAGTTACCTTCAGTGCAATATAGGTTTCCAATTCCTGAACTGGTGGATTGACACTAAGTAGTTCTTCACATAAAACCTAAACTTCTATGAAATTTTTCTTCCGTTCTACTTTGAGCTCGTAAACCACAAGTCTTCTGTGAACTCTTGCTAATTTCCCTGTGGTAAACTATAGGTAATCATTACTCAGTGAAAAGTTCCTGTGGAGTCTGTAGCTTTTCTTGTTTCTCTTCTTATTTACTTTGTCCTTCTATTAGGGAAGCTTTGTGTACCTAAACCTCAGTAGCAAGGAATCTCTGATCTTTTCAGATGCCATGGTGTAAAGCAGAGCTGCATTTCTTATGCTCTTCTTGCTGGCAGCTGGTCTTTCATGTATTCTTGGAAAATAAGGTGGGAAAGGTAAGTTTCTCATGGGAGGGAGAAAGTGACTTTGCCTAATGAGCTATTTGTAGAACCACGATTGTAATCTGAGGTGTGTGCATACAGAAGGTTCATAAATCTACTGGATAGCCTTTGATTTGTGAAATTCCTCACTTGGGTTTACTAGCTACTACACCAAGAACTATATCAACCATAAAACCAAGAATATTTTTGCATCAGGGTGTTTGGCAAATGTCTAAGGTTCTGATTTCTTTGACTGCTTTTGTCTTACTTTTCTTTTTCTGCCTGCCTCTCCCTTCTTATCAAGGTAGCCGAATGCAGCTTGGATTACTCCAAACAACCATCTTCTTCTTTGGGGCTAATTCCACTTATTCTTTTCTTCTTGTTTAAATGCTCAGACACCAGAACACATGCCCAAGCATGCAGTGTGTATTTGTCTTTGACAATACTTACTTTGTCCCAAACTCAAAATCCAAATTCTTCCATTCCTATTTATCTCAGAATGTAAGTGGATTGAAAAGTTTTTAATGAGCTGATTGAGTTTAAAAAAATCATTAGCATGGTCCCTAATCCCATATGACGATTGTTCTCATAAGAAAAGAAAGCCAGAACAAAGACACACAAAATAAAATATAGGTGGGGCTGGGAAGGTCGCTCAGTGGTAGAGTGCTTGCATAGCATGCATGAGGCCCTGAGTTTGATTCTTCAGCACCACATAAACAGAAAAAGCCAGAAGTGGTGTGGTGGCTCAAATGGTAGAATGCTAGCCTTGATCTGAAGAGATTAGGATAGCACCCAGACCCAGAGTTCAAGCCCCATGACTGACAAAAACTATATAAATAAGCCAGGCACTGGTGGCTCATGCCTGTAATCCTAGCTACTCAGGAGGCTGAGAACTGAGTATCATGGTTCAAAGCCAGCCTGGGCAAGGAAAGTCCATGAGACTCTTATCTCCAATAAACCACTAGAAAACCAGAAGTGTTGCTGTGGCTCAAGTGGTAGAGCGCTTGCTTTGAACAAAAGAGCTGAGGGACAGCGCCCAAGTCCAGAGTTCAAGCCCCACGACCACCAATAAATGAATGAATGAATGAATGAATAAATAAATAACATATAGATGAAGGAACAGAGAGAATACATCCGATATCAAGTAGAACTGGACAGAAACAAATGGTGAACGCTTTGCACTCAAATTTATAGCCCCAGGAATTAGCAGAAAATAAATTTATGTTGTTTAAGACATTCCAGTGTATTGTTCTTGGTTATATCAGCATGGAAAACTAATACATCATCCCTTAAAACTATGCTTAGGTATAGCTCTTTTTGGATGCTCTCATTGAATTTCTCAGTTTTAAGTCACATGACTCCTCTATGTATGTTTAAATGAAGTTATAAATGAGGATGATCATTTCTCACATTTTATTGCAATTTTGTGCTTTTTCATCCCACAAAATCTGTCTTAGAATTTCCAGGATCTAGCAGAGTGTTTGCCATAAAGGAAGTAGTTATATGTATCTATTGAATCAATGAACACTCTGTCTTCTATTATAGACTCTGATCCCTTTGAACATAAGATCAAAGTATCTCAGTCACTGTTTTGATTACAAATGAGAGATTAGACTCTAAGAGTCACCAATGATTAAGTTAATCATACTCTCTAATTCAGAGTACATAGTCATTGTTTGTGCAGTTTCTTTCTTTTATTTATTTTTTCAATTTAGTGTCCATTTTGCCCTCCATTTCTACTTTCCTTCCAAACATAACTCAATGTACTCAATGCATAACTGTATTACTTTAAATGTGTTTATTCTTGAAAAGTATATACTTAAAAATTTTCATACAACTTGAAGTTACATAAACAATTCTACTATATACTCCAATCGATTTTTTACCACTGTTTCTGGAGTTCATTCACATTTTTTAAAAATTGTTTCTAACTCCTTTCTCGTCTCTCTTGCTCTCTGTCTCTTTCTCTCTGTGTCTATTCCAAGAACACAGTACAATCACAGCAGGCTCACATTATGAATAGTATAAGTTTTTTAAAAAAATATTTAAAACATACAAAGATGTGTCCTAGATCTTGGCATCACTGGTGATGAGTTCCTTGCTATTATGGGGTCTGAAATCTCCAGTATGTGCTGAGGTTCACCATTTCTCCTTTGCCTTACATGAGACCCATGGGCCATCACACAGGGTTTACTAGAAGACTTCACAATCCATTCTTCTTCTGTTCTACAAACTATCCATCACACTGGAGTCTTGTTTCATTTATGAAAATTCTGCAATCATGGATGTATTCTTTCTCTTTCTGGAACAGTCTCTGAGGTCATTCTTCTTAGGTCAATATCCTTGAGATTGATATTTAAGTTGATTTATAACTGACTTTGGCCTATTTGTTCTTTCCTCATATTCCCCACAAATAAGTTATTTCTATCAACAGGAACGACCCCTGCCATGCCTCCTTCTACAATTTCCTGCCCGTTCTCTTTGCCTGATTTGATTTCCCTTTCTGTTCCTTCTCTGCTTACCTAAATCCAAGCAGTCCAAATGAAAACAGTGCTTGTAAAATCTCCCCATGAAGTTTCCTTTGTTTCTGCAGCTTTCTTTCCCTGGCCATCAAGAATATGAACAGTCAGCATGGTGTAGGAAAGGCAGTAAGGCCTATTAGAAATAACAGGGCCTCTGGACTCTCACAGGCCTGAGGCTGGCATTCTTCTTTAGTATTTATTTAATACCAGTGAGTCTTTTCTTACCTGTGAAATAGCAATATTAATAATAGCATCCCATAGATTGTTGTAATCAAATAGGTATTTTATATTACTCATCTGTCACATAAGGTCATTTAATAAGTGGCCTTTCTTGCTCATTTGGCATCTTGCAAGAGCCACTTGTGTCAATCAGAGCTTAACTACCATGGGTTTATATCTGTCTCCTCTTCAAAGAACCTTTCATGAGAGTGCTGTCTATTAGGTTTGTTTTCTGTATCTCAGAGTGGTAAGCACAGTGCTGGTAATGTCCCATTTATTAAATATCTTAGGAAGTGCATCCTTTGAGAAATTCATTTCAGTAGTACATCTTGTTACTTTGAGTACACAGAGTTAACATTGCAGTAACAGAGCTAATAAAGTGTCTCTAGGTAGAACTTTCTGAATTAATATGGCATATTCACTCAGGATCTCTTTCAAGAACTGCTCTACTACTTTTACGTTATCATCAGAAACTTAAGTAGGGACTTGAAGCATCACCTGGGTTGATGAAAGATTTGGAACTTCCCTCATTTCTATACTGGTTCAGAAGAGTTCATAATTTTTGTACAGAATGGGCACCTCGGTTGGTTCATTGTCACCATGAAATCTGAGTCTGTGTTGTCATTGAGGAAATATTTACCCTGGATGCTTAGATCTCCGTGGTCAGCGTTGATCCACACCTGTTTCCTTCCTGAACCTCAATTTATTTTTAAAATGATTGATCAGTGTTTCTCCATAGAGCTTGTGGGGAAATCTCTTTAAATATTATAGTATCCATAGTTGGTCTAAAAGCAATATATTCTGATTATCTTGTTTAATAGGAGCATATCATAATAGTTCTTGTAGTGTCACTCTTTTTGCCCCTTTTCTCCAAGGAAGATGATTCCTGCTGTAGTGGACAGATTCTCATTTCCCAAAGAATGATCTTTGGGAGCCACTGCTTCCGTAACCACTGATAACATGAAATGCAGAATCTCAGGACCCACAACTAATCAACTGAATTTGAACCTACATTTGACAAGATCTTTTAGGTCATTAAAATTCACATTCAAATTTGAAAATGATGATCTAGATCAGATTTTGAGACAGTGATCTTCTGATGACTCTGAATACCTGATAGGCTTTCTGATGAACCTGTTTGCTCTTGAACTGCTTCTTTAAGAGGCTAGTTTGGAACACTGGTCCAAAAGTTGGCTGCACAATGGAATCAACTTGGGTGTGGCTTCCACTCTCAGGAACTTAATGAGAATGGAGTCCAGCCTTAGGATTAGAACTTTGCAACTCAGTAGTTTGTTCAAACACATAAAAAAGTGCATTAGAGAGTGTATATTCAAGAGCCACTATGGAAGATTAATTTAATCGCAATTGTGTGCATCCATAAATCAAAAGTAGCATTTCAACCAAGAGAGTGCAAGAATCATAATTTAAATACACCCACATCACCAAGTTTTTACTAGAGGCATTTTGACAGAACAAAGCAAACACTGATATGTACAAACACAGAGACATATAGATCAATTTAAATCCTTTTAACTCATGACTTGATCTTACACAGTGATAACAGAACAAAGCTGATAGCTTGGGAAGATATTATTTCAAAATGGAGCCAGGCTGACGATGAAATAGTTTGGAAGGAAGCTTCACTGAGCATTTGAAGCATTAGGGAATCTGCTCACTGTGTTTCTGCATGACTGGATTTTCACTTGTCAGTATATCAGAATTAAGGCTGAGCCGGATAGATGGTTAACAATGTCACATTTGATTGCTGCAATATGTTCTAAATCATGGCTGCCAGCGTAGATCTTGCTGACTGTTGCATCTTCCTTCTCAAGTCTCAAAAGAATGATAGATGGGCATATTCTTTCCAAAATGTAAACTGAGAAATTATTTATAGCCAAGTCACACTTTAGTGGGTGGACCTGTGTGAAACTATTCCACCTACTGGTGAAACTTGTACAAAATATTTTGTGGCATTTCATAATTAAGGATACACACATATATGTGTATATAGAGACACGCACATCTGAATCTTACCATGGTGAAGTTTTCCTAGTTTCTAGCAAAATAATATATTTTCAATTAAAGCCATAGGTTGGCACTTCTTTCTCTGAAGATATCAGTGGCTGACAATATTACAGATGTCCAGCTCCTGGGAAGACAAGCCCTCCTTTAAATACAAAGCCAAAAGTTCTGTTTATTAACATGATTTGTCATAAGCCCAAAACAACTTTGAACATGACAATTTTGTTTTTACTTTCTGAAAAGCTGATTCATACTCAATCAAGAAGATTATTGATTACACAGTATGCATACCTCAAAAATATTGACTGAATATCTTCTGTGTTCTAGGAACTAGATACAATTTTTGGTAGTACTCAGGTTTGAACTCTGGGCTTTGCTAAACAGGAAAATACCTACCATCTTTTTTTTTCTTTTAATCCTTTTTTGTTGTAAAAATACTGTACAGAGGGTTTACCGTTACATGAGCAAGGTAAGTAATTTCCTATCAAGCATTGTTGCCTCCTCCTTTGTTTGTTACTTAGGTTTTCAAATAGTTTTTTATTTTAGAGGAGTTGATCTGAGACTTTAATCCCTCTATGATCGCCCTTGTAACTAATATAACAGATGAGCTCCTCTCCACCTCTACTTTCTGAATAACTGCTTAGGCTTAGTAGGTATTTTGAAAGACCTAAAAACTAGTTTCTGCATATTTAGTCTCCCTTTTTCCTTCACTGAAGATAATTCTGTTGGGAAAAGTGATGTTGTTGTTGTTGTTGATGATGATGATGATGAAGAAGAAGAAGAAGAAGAAACATTCTTTAGGTCCTCAATGACCATTATCTCTTGTTGTCATGGTAACTCTGTGTGAGTGAATTAGAATAATCCAAGCTTTGAGTTGTGGTCACTATGGAGAAGAGAAACAAAGTTAGGAAATAGAGAAAGAGTAGGCATGTCCTAGACATATACTTGTTATTGCAAATAAGGGAAACCATAGGACCTACATTTTGGGGGAGCCTGGCTTTCTTCACTTAATATAATTTTTTCCAAGTCTTTCTATTTCCTAACAAATGGGGCCATGTCATTCTTTCCGATGGAGGCAAAGAGTAGGCAGATGTACAAAACAACTTAAAGCACAGATCAACAACATAAACTCCTGACTTGGTCTTACCCAACAGTAACTGAATAAAGTAGAAATCCTGAGAAAAAAAACATTTTTTTCCAAGATGGACTAAGTTCACATAGCACAAAAGCACTTAGTGGGCAGTGGGACCGGCTAGCGCTAGTGGCTTCAGTCTGAACCTAGAGCTTAGATTCTTAAATATTACAGAAGGGGCAGATGTCACATCTGTGTTCTCCATGTTGTTGGGGTTGAAACATTCCTTGTTCAACTCGTAAGTTTATATATCATGAGCGCAACATGGTTTTCATTCACATGGAGACTTGATCTCTCCTCAGATTAAGAAATAGCCATAAAGGAAAGCTCTCCACAGTGTCCACACACTCCAGGCAAATCCACCCAGAGCAACCAGGTAGATTCTTACTTTTCATAGCAAGAGATGACAGATACCATGGGGAAAATGAAATGTGGACTCTCTCAGGAAGGTGGTATTTAAAAAGTATCCAGTATGGAATTACAATTCTTGCTAGGTAATTGTGTGGCGTTGCAGGAGCAAGTTTACTCCAGGTTGAGTGCTTCTTTTTTGGACATATGAAACAATAGACTTTCTTTAGCCATATCCATGCCCAGGATCTTCTTGTGGTAGTGATTGGTAGAGGTGGAAGTCATTCCCAGGTTCCTTGGATGTGATTGTTGGATGATTGCTGGAACTTGACTTTCTCATTTTAACCTTGTCATCTCTCCCCCACACTGTACCATGACTAGTATTCACCACAATGGGATGTTTATGACTTAAAATCCCTACTAATAAATGTCACACTGGGGAGGAGAAAGTTGATTCAATGGGTACAATAGAGAACAGACAAGTTACTGGCCTTTCTCCCAATGTCTCCCACTATATATTTTTTTCCCTTTCAGAGCTCTTTGGTGAATACTCTTTGTGCTACTGATCACCCAAAGTTCTGTTATTTTAACTGTTATTTACATACTGTGCCTAGTACAAGCATTTGGGATTTAGCTTTGTAGAATAATAAACTCTTTAATGCATTTAAATAATCCCTCAAATTTCCTTTCTCCTGATCTTTTTGCAGTCTTAATCCGCTCACATTTTGATACCATTCTGTGATGATAGAAAGATCAATTCACTCAGGCAACTGCCATGTGCAAGTGGAAATCTTTAGAATTTTCTGATTCATTAATGGCCACTTTTATATAAACAGTAGTATGCATATGGACCTAAGAAAAATTTGCTTTATGATAAACAGCAGGATATATTTTAAGCTAATAGAGGGAGCCATATAGTCACTACCAGATAAACTCGTCTGACCATTGCACCCACAAGTTCACTACCAAAAATATGTTTTGCTTGATAAACAAGATTAAGATCATAAGTTAATATTGATTGATTGATTGACTGATTATCTTCCTGTGGGATACATCTTTATCACCCATCCTTCCTCCCAGGTCTGTACTAGCTCCACCCATGTTGTTTTGTGTATTTTCACTCTGTTGAGAAAGCCTAATGAAAATTTCAAACTCTTTCTGGAATTCACAATGAAGTTTATGTATATAAATTAATGCGTTTTTGTTATAATAATCCAGCAATAAAAATGTACCAATCAAATACAATGTATTTATTGTTCATTCATTTCTGGAATAAGTGTTTTTGGTGCAGGAAGCTTTGTCATGAGAATTCAGTTTAGTTTCAAGTGCTGACCAGGGTGAGTGATTCACTGGTGTTTTTCACGTTTAGTACAATGAGATTGTCTTACAGCTAGTATAAGCTTGAAGTTGGAATTCTCAAAACTCTGGGCTTGCTGAGTTTTGACAGCGGTGTGCAAGAAAATGAGGAACAGTATGAAAAAAATCCCCAGTCCCTTGGCAAGCATTCAACCTGCTCTAATCTGCCATAGTACTCTGGACTGCTTCAATATTGATAGCTCTCTTTATACAAGTGAATTCTGAAAGCTGTCTCATTAATGCTCTGAATGGATAGTGGTGTTTAACAGTGCCATTTTCAGGTCTCCCTTATCAGCGTGTAATAATCCATCATGGAAGTCAATTTCATTCCTAGACATCTTTCGCTGCAGAATGTTTCTCCTAGAAACCAGAGCTGCCTTTCCACTTCCCTTTATCATCATTCTTTCCGTCTCTCACAGAGGAGTTTCACCTGTCCTCTCTCTCCCTGTTTCTCTATCTCCTTGTCCCTCTCCCCTCTCTCTTTCTCTCTCTTTCACTGTGTTTCTGAATGAAGGCTCTCTGGACTCATCTTTATGTGGCTTATGATGTATTTGACAGTCATTGATGCCTCAGTAGGCTTCAGTTCATGCAGTAAGCAATGTAAGGCCTGAGCTTTCCTGACAGATTAGAAGGTGCTTTGTAACAAGGGGAAAATCAAATCAAATGCCTGTCTTTGGGAATTCCAAGCTGTGTTGGAAGGCAGAAAGGGCATGACAGGAGAGGAATCACTGGTCAGGCTAGAAATGCAGTCTGATAAATAAGATGCAAACAGGAAAGCAGAATCATCTGGGGAGAAAATAATACCATTATTCTTTTCTTAAGAGTATGTAATAATAGTCTCTGCTTCATGGTAAACCACTGCATTTTGACAAGAATGTCATGCAAATTGGAAGTGTCAGAATGTGCAAAAGGTTGACAAATGTACATATTCAATGATCAATATAAATCTATGTAGCCACTGAAATGTCTGTTATGAAAACATTTTAATAGTACGAAAGAGATTTATTAAGTCATGGTATATGGGAAAGCCATAAAGAATTACAAATGCAGCATGATTACATTTATGCAAAATTTATGCACAGAGAAAAGGCTAACAAGCCTGACAAAATAAAGGTGTAGCTAGGGAGCAGCAGTCTCTATACCTTGCCTTTAATTTTTTCTGTATTTTTCATGTTTTCTTTAAAGGGTAAGCCACCTTAATTCTCTTAAAGCAATAAAAAGAAGAAGCAGCCATGCTTATTTTTCAAAAGGAAAATTTCTAAGCAAGCTATACACCCTAGAGGAAAAGATTCCAACTACAAAGGCATGAGGAAACACAATTGAGTGTATTAGCTATCCTGGGCCTTCAGTCTAATGAAAATGGAACCAAAGAAAGAGCCAAGATTAATGAGAGAAGGAAAACCACAGTTGGGATTTTTCACTACAAAGCCAGAAAAATTAATGGGGTAAGTTAGATGCAGTTAGAAAAAAAATCAAAATTTTGGAACAGAACCTTTTGAACATCTAGACTCTATCTATCTATCTATCACCTATTTATCTATCATCTACTTTTTATCTTCTACCTATCAATATTTTATTTTCCCATTTATTTAAAAAGATCACAAATGATCGAGAATATGCGCAAGAAAACTTATTGAGGAGATTCTAAGAACAAATTTCAAGTAGGAAACGGTAAAATAACATATACATCTCTCTCTCTCTCTCTCTCTCTCTCTCTCTCTCTCTCTCTCTCACACACACACACACACACTCCATATGTTAGCTAAGAATTAGACTCTATAATCCATACCTGTTGGAAGTATATACCTATTGAATGATAGGTAGTACTAATATAGAAATATGGATTGCACTTACAAAAAATTAGTTTAAAATGATCTATATAACTTGGGGGAAACAGGGGAAGAGAAAGTAGGAGAAAAATGAGGGAAGGGTTAACAAGTTTGACAAAAAATGTGCTTACTACCTTACTTATGTAACTATCCCCTGTATATCACCTGGACAATAAAAAAGGGAAAAAAAGTTAAAAAAATGGAAACATGTATAGAAATATCAAAATGAAACACTCTGTACAACTAAACACATGCTAAAAAGTGTTTTAAAAAGGTCACACAACTGTATGTACATAAACACTGGTTACAATTGCATGGAATTTCATGTGTGCATATAGAGACATGTCTATGGTGATGCTAAGGTGGATATCTTAATGAATATCTTTTTGTACAAATGTTTCTTACTTAGTAAGTAAGAGTAATAGTTGATATACAGACCAAATGTGTGCAAATACTGTTAGTCACTTATTCACAAACTAACATAGCAAACGGATAGGAAGACAGCCCTCTGGGATCTATGGAATGTTTTTATATATAAACATATTTTTAATTGTGAAGATACTGTACAGAGGGATTACAATTACATGGGCAAGATAATGAGCACATTTCTAATCAAGCATTGTAGCCTCCTCCTTTTTTTCCCCTTCCCATCCCTTCACATCCTCCCCCCCCCCGTACCCCCCACCAAAGTTGTAAAGTTCGTTTTTCGACATAACGACTTGTACATCTCATTGTTGCAATGGGTCCTCCTGTATCCCTGTTTTAACGATTCATTTTTTCCCTTCCCCTCCACATATACCAACATCATATATAGTGAAAGCAGGGGTTATACCATGGGGGAGGGACATACAAAGCAACAAAGACATAATCTTATAAATATGTTAGAAACAATCGCATGAAAGATCTCTCTCTCTCTCTCTCTCTCTTTTTGTCAGTCGTGGGGCTTGAGCTCTAGGCCTCGGAGCTCTCCCTGAGCAATTCAGCTTAAGGCTCATGCTCTACCACTTGAGCCCTAACTCCACTTCTAGTTTTCTGGTGGTTTTTTTCTTTTATTGTGATTAAGTGATTACATAATTTCCCAAATTTCACAGTATCGTGGGATAGTGATGCTCATTTAAAGTCACAAACTCATTCTAACTTTCTTGGAGCAAATTGTCTATCACGATCTATAACATATAACGGTGTACACATATACACCATACATGTGATCAGCAGCATGGGGTTAGTTAGTGGTGGTTCAACCAGATGAGTGGAAGTTATTTGTTTCTTTTTTTTTTTTTTGTCGGTTGTGGGGCTTGAACTCTGGGCCTGGGCGCTGTCCCTCAGCTCTTCAGCTCAAAGCGAGCGCTCTACCACTTGAGCTACAGTGCCACTTTCTGGTTTTCTGGTGGTTTATTGGAGATAGGAGTCTCACGGTCTCTCCTGCCTGGGCTGGCTTTGAACCTCGATCCTCAGATCTCAGCCTCCTGAGTAGCTAGGATTACAGGCGTGAGCTACCAGCGCCCGGCTAGTTATTTGTTTCTTTTTTTTTAATTTAATTTAATTTTATTTGTGAACATACTGTACAGAGGGGTTACAATTGCATGGGCAGGAGAATGCGTACATTTCTTACCAAGCCTTGCATCCTCCTCCTTTGTTTACCCTTCACATCCCTTCCCAGCCTCCCCCCCCCAATCCCAATCCTTCTCCTTCCCCCCCTTCCCCGCCCCCCGCACCAACGTTGTAAAGCTCGTTTTGGACATGACAACTTGTACTTCTCAATGAGAAGTTATTTGTTTCTTAAGTCCTGTTAATTTTGTCATATCACCTAACATTTTGGATTTAACATCCACTTATCAGGGAGACCATGTACCATTTGTCTCTTCGTTCTTGGCTTACCTCACTCAACATGATTTCTTCTAGCTCTATCCTATTCCCTGCAAATGCCATTATTTTGTCATTTCTAATGGCTGCATAATATTCCATTGTGTATAGATACCACAATTTTTGGATCCATTCATCTGTGGTGGGGCATCTGGGTTGTTTCCATATCCTAGCTATTGTGAACAGTGCTGCAATACACATGGAGGTGCATGTGTCCTTGTATATTGGTTCCTGTTGTTCAGGGTAGATGCCTAGAAGTGGTATGACTGGGTCATAAGGGAGGTCCATATTTAGCTTTCTGAGGACCCTCCAGACTGCTTTCCAAAGTGGTTGTATAAGTGTACATTCCTACCAGCAGTGTAATAGGGGTCCTCTTTCTCCACATCCCCTCCAGCATTTGTCGTTGGCTGACTTGAGGATGTGGGACATTCTGACTGGGGTAAGGTGGTATCTCCTGGTTGTCTTTATTTGCATTTCCTTCACAACCAGGGATGTGTTTCTTTGCCATTTTTATTTCTTCATTTGAGAAGTCCCTCTTTAGTTCCCTTGCCCATTTAGTAATTGGTTTGTTAGGTTTGGGAGGGATTAGTTTCTTGAGTTCCCTGTATATACAGGATGTTAACCCCTTGTCTGATATATTGCTGGTAAATATTTTTTCCCAATTAGTTGGTTGTCTTTCTAGCTTGGTTATGATAGCTTTAGCTGTGCAGAAGCTTTTTATTTTAAGGTAGTCCCATTTGTCGAGTCTCTCTCCAATTTGTTGTGACCCTGGGACTCTGTACAGGAAGTTCCTTCCTGTGCCTATTAGTTCAAGTGTCTCTCCTACTCTGTCCTGCAGTAGTTTCAGAGATTCAGGTTTAATGTTAAGGTCTTTAATCCATTTTGAGTTGATGTTGGTGCATGGTGATAGGCTGGGGTCCACTTTTAGTCTTCTGCATGTGGCCACCCAGTTTTCCCAGCACCAGTGGTTGAAGAGGCTGTGTTTCTTCCATTGTATATCTTTGACTTCTTTGTCAAATATCAGCTGGCTGTAGGCCTGTGGATTTATTTCTGGATCTTCTATTCTGTTCCATTGGTCTTCGGGTCTGTTTTTGTGCCAGTACCATGCTGTCTTTGTTATTATAGCTCTGTAGTAGAGTTTGAAGTTCGGCATGGATAGCCCTCCAATATTGTCTTTATCCCCTAGAATTGTTTTGGCTATTCTAGGTCTTTTGTTGTTCCATATGAATTTTTGGACTGTTTCCTGTATTTCAGAGAGGTACGTCATTGGGATTTTAATAGGAATTGCATTGAATTTGTATATTAATTTTGGCAGTATTGCCATTTTCACTATATTAAGTCTGCCTATCCAAGAGCATGGGAGGTCTTTCCATTTCCTAGTGTCTTCTGCAATTTATTTCCTTAAGTTTCTATAGTTTTCATTAAATAGTTCTTTTACATCTTTGGTTAGCTTAATTCCTAAATATTTTATTTGGGGGGAGGTTATTGTGAATGGGGTTGCTTCCTTTATTTCCCTCTCTGCTTGTCCATTGTCAGTGTACAGGAAGACAACTGATTTTTGTGGGTTTATTTTGTATCTTGCTACTTTACTGAAGTGATTTATGATTTCTAAGTTTGGGGATGGAGTTTTTAGGATCATGTCATGCAAAAAGGGATAGTTTAACCTCTTCTTTCCCTATGCGGATCCCTTTAATGTCTTTTTCTTATCTTAATGCCTTAGCTAAGGGTTCCAGGACTATATTGAAGAGGAGTGGAGACAGTGGGCATCCTTGCCTTGTTCCTGATTTTAAGAGAATTGGTTGTAACTTCTCCCCATTAAGTATAATATTGGCTATTGGTCTGTTGTAAATGGCTTTTATTATTTTAAGAAATGCTCCTTCTATTCCTATTTTCTCCAGAGCTTTTAGTATGAATGAATGTTGAATTTTATCAAAGGCTTTTTCTGCATCTGTGGAGATAATCATGTGATTCTTGATCTTGGCTCTGTTGATGTGTTGGATTACATTTATTGACTTATGTATGTTAAACCGTCCCTGCATATCTGGGATGAAGCCTACCTGGTCATAGTGTATGATTTTTTTATGTGTTTCTGGATTCTGTTAGCTAGAATCTTGTTAAGAATCTTGCATCTGTGTTCATCGAGGAAATTGGCCTGTAATTCTCTTTTTTGGTTGGGTCTTTGCCTGGTTTGGGGATGAGTGTGAAGATTTTGAGGAATATGGGTATTAGTTCTTCTTTAAAGGCCTTATAGAATTCTGCTGTGAATCCATCTGGTCCTGGGCTTTTTTTTTGTTGGAAGACTTCTGATTGCTTCCTGTATCTCTTTGTAGGGTATTGGCTTATTTAATTGGTTTACTTCTTCTTTGCTCAGTTTGGGCAACTTGTATTTCTCCAAAAATGCATCCATTTCTGCCAGGTTTTCTTCCTTTAGAGAGTATAACTTTTGAAAGTATTCCGTTAGGATTGTTTGGATACCTTGGGTGCGTGTTGTGATTTTTTTCCCATGGCATTACTAATCCTGTTAATATGGGTTCCCTCTCTTCTTTTCTTAATTACTCTTGCCATGGTCCATCAATTTTATTTATTTATTCAAAGAACCAGCTTTTTGTTTGGTTAATTTTCGCTATGGTTCTCCGATTCTCTAATTCATTAATCTCTGCTCTTAGTTTGGTTATCTGGCTCCATCTAGTAACTTTAGGTTCAATTTTTTCATGTTTTTCTAGCAGTTTTAATTGCAGCATGAGATTATTTACTTGGTCTGACTCTATTTTCTTGATGTGGGCACTGACGGCAATAAATTTGCCCCTCAGGACTGCTTTTGCTGTGTCCCACAAATTTCTTTGCCAGGTGTTTTTATTTTCATTGAGTTGTAGAAAAATTTTTATTTCTTCTTTGATCTCTTCTGTTACCCAGGCATTGCTAAGAAGTGTGCTGTTCAATTTCCATGTATTAGAGTAATTTCTGAGGTATGCTTTGTTATTGAGAACTAGCTTGATTCCACTGTGATCGGATAGGATACAGGAGATTATGTTGATCCCCTTGTATTTGCTTAAGTTCCTTGCATGAACTATGAGATGGTCTATTTTGAACAAAGTTCTATGAGCTGCTGAGAAGAATGTGTACTGTGTTGTTTTAGGGTGAAATAATCGGTAGATGTCAGTTAGTTCCGCTTGAAATATGGCCTCACTTAATTTGGTAGCTTCTTTGCCAATGCTCTGGTTGGTAGACCTGTCCTTTGGTGAGAGTGGGGTGTTAAAGTCTCCTAGCGTTATCATATTGGGATCTATTTTATTCTGTAAGTTTGAGAGTATTTGCTTAACATATCTGGATGTACCAATATTTAGGAAATATAAGTTGATGAGGGTAATATCCTCCTCTTGGATTGTTTCCTGCATTAATATGTAGTGTCCATCCTTGTCTTTTTGTATTGATTTTAATGAAAAGTTTATTTTGTCAGATATCAGGATAGCTACACCTGCTTTCTTACTGGGAGCATTTGATTGGTAGATCCTTTTCCAACTCTTTACTCTGAGTTTGTTTGTATTTTCAGCTGAGAGGTGGGTCTCCTGAAAGCAACAGATGGATGGGTCATGTTTTCTGATTCAATCTGCAGTTCTTTTTCTTTTGATTGGTGAATTAAGGCCATTAATATTAAGAGATAGTATAGAGAGATGCATTGTGGTCCCTGTCATTCCCTGTTCTCCTCAGTTTTTCTTCTTTCTTTTCCTCCTGTGCTTGCTCAGTTAGACTTCTATTAATTCCTGTCTAGGTACAGGTCCCTGTTCCTGATTGCTTTCTTCAGGTTGTGTTCCCCCTCTTAGTATTCTTTGTAATGCTGGCTTAATATTTATGTATCCATTTAGTTTTTTTTGCTATTAAAAATTTTCAGCTCTCCATCCAATGTGAATGCTAGCTTTGCCGGGTATATCAGTCTGAGTTGGCAGTTATTGGCTCTCAGGGCTTGTATTGTACTTTCCCAGGCCTTTCTTGCATTCAGTGTTTGTGTGGAGAGATCTGCAATGATTCTAATTTTTTCCTATTGTAGTATAGCTCCTTCATCATTTTTGCTGCATGCAAGATTGTTTCCTTATTATTCAGATTTATTATTTTTACTATAATGTGTCTAGAAGTGTTTCTCCTGGGATCTTGCTTGTTAGGTGTTCTATATGCTTCTGTTATGTAGGTAAGATGTTCTTTTTTGAGATGGGGAAAACTTTCACCGATTGTCTTGTTGAATAGGCGTTGCATTCCCTTGCTTTGATATTCCTCACCTTTGTCCACTCCAATTATACGAAGGTTAAATTTCTTGGCACTATCTGCTTGCTCTTGAATTTCCCTTTGGCATCATTTAAGTGATTTTTCCATATCTGTCACTTTTTGGTCCAGTTGGTGTATTCTGTCTTCTGTATCTGACACGCTACATTCCATTTCGTTCACTCTGTTAACTGTGGCTTCCATTGTGGTTTGCATGGAGGAAATGGACTCATTTATGGATTCGATGTTAGTTGTCAAAATACTGATCTCACCTCTAATTGAGGTATGTACTGCCTCTATTGTGGCATTTATCTCACTTCTTAGTGAGGTATATACTGCCTCTATTTTTTTGTGTACCTCATGTTTGAGATCCTGCATCTCTTTCGATAGTTCGTCCCTGTGTTCTTTCAATTTCTGGTCTATTTCTCACTTTATTTCTTGAGTCATTGCCTCCAGCATCCCTTGGATGTAGCTTTTGTCTTCCATTCCTGCTTTGCTCCCACTGGGGCTCTCCCCTGGTTGGCTGCTGGCTATTGGAGGTAGCTTGCTATCCTGGGTGTTGATAAAACTTGTAATTTTTCTCTGTGATTTTTGCATGGGGGTTAAGGGATTATTGGAGACTAATCTGAAATTTTGTTTTGGTCAATAGGTGTCTGTCTTTGCTTGGTTGCTGTTTCTGTATTGGTAGAGAGAGTCTGTACCTGATCTCGGTTCTGTTGGGGGCCGACCTTCAGTTGTTGGTCTGACCCACATAGGTTTCTTGGCTCTCTGCTGTAGATCACTGGCAGTTCCCGCCTTTGGAAGGGTTGAGCAGCCTAGAGTGCCACAGGTGCTCTTGGCAAGATCAGATGTGCTGAATTCACTCTCCCAGATGCTGGAGTCTGCTATGGTCTCCTGATGGTTTTTTTTTTTTTTTGGCTGGTTGTGGGCTTGAACTGTGGGCTTGGGCGCTGTATCTCAGCTCTTCAGCTCAAGGCTGGCGGCCTACCATTTGAGCCACAGCACCACTTCTGGCCCTTTCTGCTTATGTGGTGCTGAGGAATCAGATCCAGGGCCTTATGCACACAAGACAAGCACTTTACTACTGAGCCACCTTACCAGCCTGAGATGCTGCCTACTATCAAGTGCTGGTGGCCTGTGTTGTCCAATTCCCAGCCTAGAATATATGGGTCAGGTTCTGGTGGGGTTTGGGCTTCTCTTGTCCTGAGCCCCCGGGTCTTTTGTTGTCACAGGCTTGCTTCCCAAGGGGTGCAGTTCCTTGTTTTTCTCTCCTCTGTTGAGGCGTATGCTCAGCTTCTGACTTCAGTTGGGAGAGTTGGTTGTGTTGCTCGGGCACCAGATCCCCAGGCCTGGTCTTGGCTCCCCACTGGGGCATGCCGGTTGGGCCTGTGCTGCTGTGTATACCACCTAAGTTACGCAGCCTTGGGTACACAGTTCAAATTTCTTCTACTGTTGGGGCATTTCAGCTCACTTCCAGGGATGTTCTTGCTCTAGCCTGGCCAGCTGAGTGTGCTCCATGGTGGTGGAGCTCTTGAACAGTTCCCAGTTTTAGTGGTCCTATGGTCCAGGTGTTGGGGTAGGGAGTCTGGGTCAGGGTCTGGGGATTCCTACCAGCTCTGGTCTCCCTTAAGGGATACACTGTCCCCTGCAGGGTACTCACCGTGTAGCTAGTTGTTTCTGTGTGATGTAGGTTGTTGGTTGCCGTTGCAATCAGAGTTCAGTTGGGCTGGGCAGTGGTGGCTCTGTGTGATTCTCTTCTGTCTCTGCCTCGGTCAATGCTGTCGGGTCTGTGCTGTGGGATGGGCCTCCAGCCTCTGCCTGAGGGGTGGGGGGCAGGGCCTCCATACAGGTTCTGAGCGCTGGGGTTTGTCTGTGTTTACGTTCTCCGGAGCAGCACCAGTTCCTTGAAGGTCTTCTGCTCTGGTGTTCTGTGGGTGTCCCGTGTAGCTCTGGGGCTCCTGTCGTGGGGCCGAGTTCTAGGCTCGGAGGTTTCTCTGTTCATCGAGATCGGCGGGTCTGACACCTGTACCTCACACGGCTTCTACGTGGGTTATCTGTAGACACCCCCCTGTGTCTGGGACTCCGGCAGCCTGCGTGTAGGTTCTGAGTGCTGGGGTTTGTCTCTGTTTGCCCTCTCCAGATTCGTACCAGTTCCATGAAGGTCTTCTGCTCTGGTGTTCTGTGGGTGTCCCGTGTAGCTCTGTGGTTCCCGCCGTGGGGTCAAGTGGCTTTGGCGGGATGGAGCCTCTCTGCTCAGATGGAGAGTGAGGGGTGGGGGTGGGATCTTTGTGCAGACTCCCAGCTCAGAGGTTTCTCTGTTCAATGCGATCAGTGGGTCTGCAGACCAGTACCTCAGGCAGCTTCTGCACAGGTGATCTGCAGGCAGCCCCCCCCCCCCGTGTCTCTGGGACTCCAACAGCCCCGGCTGGGCCGTCTGGCCTCGCTGCCACAAGGCCATTGAAAGTTGGGGGAGGGGTCTTCACTCTTCTCTGTTCTGAAACTCTTCTTTTTCTCTCTTTCTTTTTTGTTATTTTCCACTTCCTGTTTTTCTCTGGGTGTTCGTCTTTTTGTTGTTGTCGGTCTCTTGGGGAGATTAAGCATTGGAACTCTAACTATGGAGTGTTTTGGGAGGACTTAAGTTGAGGGACAGTAAAGGCAGAGGCAAAGAGCTTTTTAACCTTGCCAGGACCCTTTGGAGTTAATTCTGAATGGTTTATACTGAAATAGTCTGATTGCTAGGGAGGGCTAGATTATTCCATGACAACAAAAAAATCCCAAACCTCAGAGGTTTTAGTCAACATGTATATTTGTAGCTTACCACATGCGTCCAAACGATCAAGCCCCGAGTGTCATGACAATGACAACTTCTGTGTCAGAGGACCATGTCTTCTGAAGTAAGACAATGACAGCCATGATTGTCAGTCACTGGTATTCTAGTTTTCAGAGCAATTGTCATGGAGAGAATAGAAGGCCATGTTATGAACCATACATTGCCTTTAACATCTCCATAAAAAGTTTGTCTCCCTTGGATTTCACTGCACACGGCAATTTACACAAAGACTCAAAGAAAGATTAAATCTTCTAGCAGGGAGAAAAATGAAGTATAAGTAGGCAATATTTTTTTTCTTTTTTAAAATTTAATTTTATTGTAAAGATGCTGTACAGGGGGCTTACAGTTACATGAGTAAGGTAATGAATACATTAATTTTTTTATTGTGAAAATACTGTACAGAGGGGTTACAATTACATGGGCAAGACAATGAGTACATTTCTTATCAAGCATTGTAGCCTCCTCCTTTGTTTCCCCTTCCCATCCCTTCCCATCTCCCCCTCCCCACTCCTGCTAAAGTTGTAAAGTTTGTTTTTTAACATAATGTCTTGTACATCTCATTGCTGCAATGGGTTCACCTGTATCCCTATTTAAACGATTTGTTTTATCCCTTCCCCTCCACAAATTATGGCCAGGTACAAAAGTAGAAGTTTAGAAACTAGGCCTAGTTTATGAAACTACTAGCATGCATTCATTTATAATGTGTATGTGTTGTGTTTTGTATGTTTGTGTGTGTGCTTCCAAACTGGAAAATAATTTATTCACATTGATTTAACCAAAAGAACAATGGATTATATACTTTTTTGTATACATGTATTTTAAAACATTTCTGTACTCAAGTACCATTAAACATAGCTGTCATGTTGCTTGAAGAATAACAGTTTGAATACTTGATCCTTCAATAGGATCTCTGGCTTGGTTATAGCAATAACTAAAGCTGATGGGCTGTTATGGCCAACCAGGTCACATTTGAAATGGAGGCCTTCCTGCACACAGGGCAAGCAATCCTAGTTTGCTCTTTGTTTGCTTCATCTTTCAACCCAGTTTAAGCTATGTGCTTTGGGGAGCTGCAACTTAACAGTTGCTCTGGTTTGGATGCTCTTGTATATAACACATGAGAACAACCAAACAAGTGTAACAAGAAGGCGTAAATAGGACATGGGCAAAGTGCTCTCTAGAGGAAGATGTTCACCTAAATGGAAAGTGCTGCCACGTAGCTTACTCTTATTGCAGTCTTTAGATTGCAGCCTCCAGTGCCTTCCTGGACCATGCTTAGCGGAATGAATTTTGGAAATGCAATTTACATTAACCACCATTTACTTATCTGTAGATGACAAACTGGACTCTTAACATGGCAATGCACCATATGCTAATTGACCAGCTAGCGTAAAAGCTCTCAGGTAAAGAGAGTGTGTTTATTACTGCAACTTGATTCTGGCTCATTCTCCTAATGATGTTTGATGGTGATGTAGCTAGCGAAGAAAGGTGTGTGACAGTCAAGGGATCTATAAGGAGGGTAAGAGACACAATTTTCTTCTACCCTGTAGCAGAGGTACACTGTGTCAAATGAAGACAGAATTAAAGGTGATGAAGCATAAAAGGAATGAAAATGAGACAAATGGAAAAAAAGAGTAAAATTTTTGGATGGAGTCCACAGAGAGTTGATCTAAGGCACACAGCTCTTGATTTCCTATAGACCAGGAGAGTCATAGATTGGCATTTAGGTATTTTGCCACCAGTGGAAGAAAAGGAAACAGATGGGATTTTTCTATATAACTGCATATTCCAAATCTCTAGGGGTAAGGAGAGCAAGAAATATGATATGCTACATTTGCTAAGTTTGATTGACCAGAGAAATTTTACTTCACTGGACAGCTTTTAGAATTTATGTCTCAAAAGACATGCTTAGGAAAGCTGAGGGAAGGAGGTGACAGAATTGCCATTGCTTCAGGCAATTGGTCATAAATATCACTTCTATCAACAGTTGTGAGTGCATTTAAGAGCTGAAGAGAGTACTTAGGCTGATTAGAATAAGAGATGGGCATTCTCATGTAAACACAGAAGGATGTTCTAGGACACATCATCCACTAGTCTGTATCTTTTTCAATGCAAAGGAATTGACTATGATTAAAATATGCACACCATTTTTCCCTTTGGGAATGGTATGAGGATATTGGGACAGTAATGTAGTTTCATTGGGTGGGTTTTAAGAATCTTCTAATGGCTCAAAGTGACATTTCTTCTTCCTTTTGCTTCATTTTCTTGCAATGTATTTTCCACCAGCTTGAATTTGTTTCTTTATTAGTATTGTTCATAAGCTCAATGTTGACTTCATTATGGACCTCTGTTACTGTGTTCTCATTGTAATACATGTGTGTGCATGTGTTTGTGTATATATATACACACATGCAGGTACACATATGTACATATTGTACATGTAATATATATATATACATGCACATATATGTTTGTAACATCAATACACCCATGTACATATCAATGCTATATATTCAGATTAAGAGGTTTTCAATAAAAAGTTAGATTTCCTCCTTTTGGCCTTTATATTTTTTCTATTTCATTTATAGGATGTATATATGTATATACACATAGAAATCATACACAATCAATATGTACTATTTATAATGCACAATATATGCATATAGTTGAAAAAGTTACTTTTTCCAAAAATTGTACAACATTTCATAATAGATACAATATTGTAGACAAAATGAAGAAGGGAACCCCTTCATAAAGAGGAACTTGCCTAGGGAAGCATGAATTTATTGAATAAAGTTCTGGGCAAGGGAATATGTGGATCTTACTGGAAATGTGAGTCAGCAAATAGTCCCTGGGCTTGGGAAAAAAGCATGAAGCTCCTAACTTTTTAAACGAGTTCTGGTTGAGCAGGGCAGGGAGGAATAGAGTCAGGGTGTGCATTCCTGTACAGATGCATTGCGGCATGATACAATGAAATAAACCCAGCAGAAGCTTTAAAACTGATGCTGCTCAAAGTCACATTTAGGTTTCCGTGTATGTGTTGTTTGTGAGAATGCTCTCAATTGAAAATAAAACAACTAAGAGAGCAAGTGGGGGGATACAATCAAAATTTAATATCCTACAAAATTAAAGAAAACAAAGTAGAGAGGTAAGGTTCAGAGGGATGGGAAGAATCATGAAAATGATGACAAAGATCAAGAAGCCTTGTATTCAAAAACTGATGTGTTGAATGGTAACTTCTTTGTACAACTACTTGAAGACAATTTTTACACATTTTAAAAACATGTAAAAATTTTGAACATTACTGACATTCAGTGATCTGAGAGTCAGTCTCTTCTGCGCACAGGAATTCAGCCAGAGGATTCTTCTGGGATACATCTTATCTCTTTCTAGACCAAAGAGTCCCCTGAGACATGTAGGATGTTTACAGACACCGTGTGAGTTCAATGCTGTGGGGCAGCAATGAACTCACATTCTGCCTGGTTATTTTATCTGGTCCAGACATCAGGAGGTTTTTGTCCTCCCTGATGGTATGTTTGCAGCCAATCATATTTTCTGCTTCTCCAACAACTCACCGCCTGTCAGTCCTGATGTGCATTAATGAAGGCAAAGGCTTGTATGCCGCTTGTCAGGTTTGAAGAGGTGCATGACACTTTACGGTTACCACTAGCTGGAGAAAGGGACGACTTTTGTGCACGCCAACTAATTGGTGTCGAATCCCATCACTGAGAATTGCCGTGACAGGCACACATCACAACCCAGGCTCTGCTCCACCAGGGTTCATCTGCTATTTCAAATTTGCCACAAGTTAGCATCTAGCACCCCCATACACCCCAGAACCAAAACAAATTGTGCTTAAAATTGCCTTAATCTTCAGGTCAAACAGATTTCAAGGACTGAAATAACTCAGCCCATGTAATTGCTGCTGGTGACAAAAATCACCTTCCTCTCTCTGGTCACCAACTCTCAGAAGAACTGTGCTGAATAGAACTGAGAGTGAAGGTTAATTATGGCCAGGGAACAACTCCACTCCCACTAAGTTCCCTTCTGCTGATATATATATATATATTTTTATCATTTTGCTTCTTGAGGAGCCTTAACTCTCATGAACTCGAGTTACCTTGTCTTAAACTTACAAGAAAAGAGGATGAACAATTTACTTTGAGTGCAAACTCTTTATGTTAGAGATTCTCTTGCATAGCCATGTGAAACTTCCACTTATAATATGTATTTTCTATCTGGGCTTCATTAGCTCAGGAGGTTCAGATCTAAGGATCATGCTTTGAAACCAGCTCAGTCCAGAGAACTCTGTGAAATTCTTATCTCTAATTTACCACAGCCTTGAGCAATAAAGACAAAGGAAAGTGACCTGGCTCTGAATTCAAATGTTAGTACTGGCATAAAAAGAAGAAAGAAGACAGAAAGACAGACAGAAGAAAGAAAGAAAGAAAGAAAGAAAGAAAGAGAGGATGGAAGGAAGGAAGGAAGAGAGAAAGAAAGAAAGAAGGAAAAAGAAAAAGAAAGAAAGAGAAAGAAAGAAAAGGAAAGAAGGAAGGAAGGAAGGAAGGAAGAAAAGAAGGAAAGAAGGGAGGGATCATGTGAGAGAGAAAGTGAGAGAGAGAGAAGGAATGACTAAGTTGTATTTTCTTATGTAAAAGCTGAGAGTAGCATGAAGAATACTGGTTTCCCAGAGATGGGAGAGTCAGATAAATTACAATCAGATCCTCATGCCAGAAGCTTCTTATTTGCCACGATCACTTTTCCTCATGTTTTCTTGGCTCCACCTCATGTGTTTTTAAAGGTACTCTTTATTATTTCCAACCTACCTAATTTCTCCTTTCTTGTGTATCAGGACAACATTCAGACAGATTACGTTATAATGTGTGTCAAATTTGTTATTATCCCTCTGTGCTATATTTGTCCATGAATTGCTCTAATTGCATATGATCTATTTCCTGTAGTAGAGAAATCCATAGTAACTGAAGGGGCAGGGACTTGGCTAATAATGTTGACAGCTGGTTTATAAGTACTAAGCAAATGTTAAGTGTTTCAGTAATGCTTTAAGAAAGAAAAGAAGGAAAGAGAAAGGAAAGAGGAAGGGAGAGAGGAAAGAATGAAAAGAGATTAACTTTACCACACGCATGGTTGCTTAGTGTCCAGTGGTGAAGGAATCTCAGAATCAAGTACAGTTCTGCTGTCAATGTGTCTCTTACTGTCTTTGGTCTACACGCATTTCCTTGATCTACATCTGATTGCAGGATAAGCTCAACTCCTCAAGCTCTGGAGCTCATGAGTGAAAAATGTTGCTCATGGCTTTGGTCATACTTTATCTCAAACTGAAAAGGCACAAACTCAGCTACCGGGCTTAGGGATGAAGTGCTCCACGAGGGAGACCTTGACAACCAGTTATGGCCTTGAGGGCCAAGGAGGAGAGCAGAAAAGTAGGTGTGCTTTTCCCAGGTAACTGCTTCTAACTTTTCTTCTGATTTCACTACCCACGCTTGATTGCTGCATGGGCTCCTGTGTCGGGTTGGCTGCCAGTTTTAAATGCTGGCTTAATTAATTTAGTCAGGGATTTACAGGAAGAAAAATGAAAGAGAACTAAGCCAAGTGCTTAACTTTAATTCAAAATGAATTACCTGATTTCTTTTTAGTGCAAAGCTCCTTAAGCTTCACAGAGGCATTGGCAGCTTTTTTTTTCTTTTCCAAAGACACATCTTAATATGTCGTTATTTCCATGTAACATTTTAAAAGCTGTTCTTCTTTTAGCTTGAGCCTAGGAAGTTTGTAAGAGGGCTTTTCAGTTTGCTTTTTAATGACTGTGGGAGCTATTCATACCTGAGAAAGCATTATGACCCAATGATGATGCTAAATTGAAGCATTTGTGAATTGTAGCTGGGAGATACTAGAACAGTTTCAGATCAGAGCACATCTGGGTTTGTCTGAAGGGTAACAGATCTACTTCTCTATTCCGGTGATACTCTGTATCACTAGAAAAGATCTATAAGAATTTGATAATATGTAGATTACTGGGTATCACCCAGATGTTCTGAGATCCAGCAAATGAGGCTCAGGAATTTTTATTTTCTAATGTCCTAGTTTATAGCAATATAATGTACTTCCTAACACTCTCCCCTAGGGAACTTAAGAATGAAAATGATATTATGTAATCTTGATTGTGCATAAATGCAAATACGTGTATGACTAAAATTTTATTTGAAGTTTGCCTCTATGTTCACTTCTTCCTCACAAATCTTACCTACCAACTCAGGATCTTTAATGGCTCCCTAAATCTTTTAAGATCTTCTTCAGAAATCTTTGCTCTGTATTCAGTAACAACAATAACTCATAAAGAGAACTTACTATAATTTTAGGCTACAGGGACCCACAAAATCACATTTCCTGGATGTGGTTAAGACTCCTATTTCTTAGCAAATTCTCTTGATGATGTATTTCAGATATTTAAAAGTTTGATTGAATGTGGTAGTTTATCCCTGTAATCCCAGAAACTTAGGAGGAAGAGATAGGAGGATCACAACTAGGCCAATCTAGGCAGATGTAATGCAGGACACCATCTGAAGAATAAAATACAAAGCAAAATGAGTGGCATTGTGGCTCAAGTGACAAACTGGAGAGCTACATTGCACATTTTTTAAGTTAATTTTTTAGATTTCATATAATAACCATAAATATATGGAAATCAAAATTAAGAACAAGCCACCACTTATGGTTGCTCACAAATTAAAATAGGCCTAAATCTAAGAAACACATACACAATCTGTATGGCGAAACTACAAATTCATTAATTTTTTCACAAGTTTAGTTTATTTAGAAAAATGAGACATTGATTTGACATTCTTCTTGGGTTTATTCTTCAATCCTGATTGCCTGTATTCCCTGAGGCATGCAACTTAAATTACTTTAAATTTCACCTATTACTATCTCAGGTTCTTTCAAGTCCTTGGTAGTGTCCCACACTTTTCTTCCACCCATCTAACTCTTCCTGGGCCTCCTAAGCCTGCCTAAAACATCATAGCCTTTAGGAAAATTTTCTCTTTTCTGAAATCTGTGCAGCTTTTCTGTTCTATTCATCTTCTCTGGAATTTCTCCCATTCATACACTTTGTTGTTTGACTCTGTGTTTCTCTCATTAGGCTGTGAGTTCTTTGATATTTATATTGCCAATTATTAGTACAGGGTTGTAAATATATGCAAGTGTGTTGATCTAATAGCCTAGCCATTGAGTTAATAAGCTAAAGAGTAATGCATAACAGTGCATGAATATTTACACACAGGATGGTTTGGTTTTGTATGTGAGAACTCCAATTATTCTTAATTTGGGAATATTTTGTACAGTGAAATTATTCTGGGAATCTTTCCTGCATGTTGATCTGTGTATTGATGCATGACAAAAAAAGAAAGGGATGAAGTTGATATAATCAAACAGCATCTGGTCATCCTAATCAAACAGCATTTGGTCATCATAAAAGAAGCTCAAAGGTCAGAATATGGATAAGAAACAGGTTGGGCTACTGAGGTGGAAACTGGTGGTTTGTCTACAGGGTCTTGGAATCTACACTGAGAACGTCAATCAAAAATGAGTTGAATGTTTTCCTTCTAGTCCCTTTTTTGAAAGGACTACCAGTAGTATGAAATATAGTATGCATTGAAAATACATGAAAGTAGCATGGTCCTCTGTCTCCAGGGACAGGGACACAAGACAGTGATCTTTCTTTTCATATTCCTCACTGTTGTATCTGAGGTACTTAGCTCAGATAAGCCTATTTGAGATGTATAGCCTACTGACTGTCAAGGGTAGATGTCTGACTTTGAGGAGGTGATTAGATCATGAAGACATGAGCCACAGACAGGGTTTGTATTGTTCTCACTGACCTCACAAAAGTGAGGTGAGATCAGTTATCCTGAAATAGAAAGTCTAGCCCAGTCCTCTTCTCTTGAGTCTTCACTTGCACATCTGTCTCTCCTGCATACTTTCATATGAATAGTTTCTCTGTCATGTGATGTGTCATACCCAGGCCAGGACTTGCAAGACATGAAGGGCATTGCTATTTGGTCTTTCCAGTCACTAGAGTCATGAGCCAAAGAAACCACTTTTCTTTATGTAGTTCCCAGACTTGGGTACTATATGGAGAATTAATTAAGGTAACCAAGAAGAATGCAAAGATGGGGGGTGAGAGAGAGAAGGACAGAGGGAGAGAAGGAAAGAGGGGGTAAAAACAAGCAATGCCCAACAGATTTAGTATCAATTATTTTATTTTTCTTCAAGAGATCTGATTTGTAGGTGGAGATCTCATGTTCAGTTTCGAAAAGTAGAAATGAGACATAAAGAAATGGAAATGTTTTAGAGACAAAATGAAATGTATATAAAGGATAAAAATTAAATACCAAATAAATTTAAGATAGACCTCCTCACGTTTTTATAAGAGCTTTTATAAGAAAGTGGTGTCATTCTGGTACTGGCTTTGTAAAGTGGCGGGAAGTGAATGAATTCCTTCATGCCATTGGAGGGTTTTTTGTTTGTTTCTTTCTTTGTTTTTTGGCTAGAATTTCTCCGTTAGAGGTCTACATCACACTCAAAAATAAATCTGTTCCTAATCACACCATTTTTGGCTACCCTGAGTGCTTAAGTCTAACATGGCTTTAGTTTTACATCAAATTATGTGAAACTAAGTTTTTTTTCTAAACCAACAAACAATAAAACATTTCAATCAATTCAGAAGAGGAAGTCATATCAGGATCTCAATTATGTAATTAAGCAAATGACCTTCTTTGGCTGCATTGTGTAAAGGTCACCAGGCTGAAGAGTGGACTTAAAATCAATAACTGGTCAATATTATTCTTTATCCAGATCTCCACAGTTTGATTCAATTTGTCATCAATCTGTACATGTAGGTTAGAAACCTATTCTTCTGTTTAATTGTCACTCAGTTTTGTCTCTTTGAGCTCTTCAGTGGCTTTGCTATAAACATCCCCTTCCTATTCGTATTGATTTTCCCTCTAACCCTTGATGACATCAGTGGAGCTTTCTCTACCTTTCTTTTTGCCACCACCAATTTCCCCATTCTCATGTATTTAATTTTGGGTAACATAAATACTACAACTTTGGGAACAGCTTTGGTTTGGACTCACGGACTTGTGCTGGACAGGCAGATGCTCTACCACTTGAATATGCCCTCAGCCTTTTTTTCACTTAAAGTTTTTTTTCAATAAATTCTTTTTGTAGAAATGGAACTAGCCTGGACCATGATCCGTGATTCTCCTTTTTATTCCTGCCACATTACTGGGATTATAGGCATGTATCACCATGTCCAGATTATTTATTGAGGTTGATTCTCATCAATGGTTTTCCAAGACTGACATGAAATGACAATACCCTCAATCTTCGCTTTTCAAATAGCTGAATTATAAATTCTAATGATTGCCTAAAGCATGCCCTTGTTTTGAGCCTGAAATGTAGCTTTGGTCTATCTTTCCAAGGATATCTCTTTCTGATCATGTACCACCCTTTTCATTCTCAGGGATACTTACTAGTATTTCTTATCTATGATATCTATTTTCTTCCAGTTCTTATGATTATTTGCAACTTGCATATCATGTCAATGTTCCTAACTTGAAAATCTCCCCTACCCACAGGGGTAGTTCAAGCAGCCAAAGTCAGGCAGGCTGTAAGGCTCAGCCATCCTAAAGGACTTAAAGCAGTTGTAACACAGGGAATTCTAAATCACCTTCCCACAACATTTAGGTGGAAAAATTCCACCAGATGAAGTAGATATAGTGTGAGAGGGGTTTTTACCTGGCTGGAACTGATAGCCTACAGTGTGATCTCAGAAAGAGGCTTGGCTGATAGAGAACACAGGCTACATGAGCTTCCAGAGTGATCAGGTGACTTTAACTCTTTACAAGTGGTCTAGAGATAGGCTCTGACTGTATCATCTCCAGGGGTGTGAAACAAATATGATCTGAGAAACTCTGAATTACCGACCGATAGGATTCAAGTGGGACATTCTTGGTGGGAGACGGACAAGAAAACAGTTCACCTCCACCTCCAGTAGAGTGTGCATAGCCTTACAATTTTCATTCACATAAGGAACAAATATTAATCAAAGATCTTTTTAAAAAATATTGTCATGAGAAACAAAAGAAGTGATAAATTAATGCTTGTTAAATTGAGAACTAATAAAGATCCATATTTCAGTAGATGAAGGAAGAAGAAAGAGAAGATCACGAAGAATGCCAAAAAGCACATGGCACACAATTAAGATGGATGACTCCAGTAGAATAGCTTCTAATACATGAGGAAGATGTCAAATGTCCCGAGTGCATATTAAAATCTAAGACTCATGATGCCCTTTTACAGACTGCCAAACCATTGACATATTTGAAAGGGGAAAAATTAGAATACAATGTCATAATGTTGATTTTCTAGTTTAAACTTAACTTAGAGGAAAATAGTTAAGGCTTTTGCAGGACTGCATTGTAACAGATACAGAATTAGGATTCTACTTTAGGTCAAACAATGCAAATGGTCTTGGAATGCATTGAGTCCTACCAGGTTCTATTTGTCATGATGATAGGAGAAATGTTATGAAGAGGGCACAGACATTATATTCAGGAGAGAACTTCAGCTTTCTGACTCTCAGTGATGGCAAAGAGCCAAAAGAAGCCCATAGCCAGGATGGAAGGGGATAATGTCAGGGACAACGGAATCCTCTCTCCTCCACATGATGGTTCTGGGAATTGGAGACCCACATCCTGACTCTGTCAGCCGGTTCTTTGTACACACAAAGGATAATAAAACCCTTTGGCTCCTGTAATAAGAATGATGATATAGACTGATAAATGCCTTGGTTCTGGACAGTTACCTATTCTGTATGAAAGTGAATTTATATCATAAGACTAGAATGTGCTTTTAAACCACATAGGATTATGTTTCTAATCGTTATTGTTTGGGGGAGTGAGAAAAGAAGAGATAAATATTTTTACTGTAAACTAAGGAGGAGATGCTTCTTTGGAGCAAAACAAAGGGATATTTCCAGAAGTCAGTGGTAGGTAATACACATTCTGAGTTGATAAAATATTAATTTTTATAAAACACTCAATGATGTAAACATCATTGTACCCTTGTAACTTATACAAGAGATGGGGAGATGGGGACTTGAGAAAATGGAAGGTCCTAAACAGGGAAAAGAGTTCAGAGTTGTTAGTTTTAAGACACAAAGATTAGATTTGACTCTGTGTATAAATCTGATTTAAAAATGGCCTGTTTCTTGGGACAGAAATGAAAGAAAAGAATAACAACTGTAACAAATCTAAGTAAAAGTAGGTTTTCGAGTCCATATTTAGGAGAGCTGGGAGTCATGGTTTCATCCTCATAAGAACTAAACAGATTGAAAAAAATCAACATCTTTTATTGGATCCATTTTGATGAGCAGCTGGAGGGAAAGCCTCTATCCTAGGGATGCAAGACATAGAAAGGCAAATGCAAGGAACAACGTATAAGTAGAAATTGCCAGGGGAAATGGTGTAGAAGCAGGAAAACTGAAACTAATTAGTGAATTGCTGGAGGCTCACTGTGGACAGGTCTCTGCGTTAAAACTTTAGGGGCATCCAATCAGAAAGACTGCAACCCTTACACTGTGAGTGCCATTTCCAGCAGCTAGAGCAATTCTTTACAGTACATACTAGAGGGAAAACCACCTCATCTTTCTAGGATGGGGAGATTAAAAAGAAAGAATCACATGAAATTGGTCAGAGCATCCTACTCATGTTAACAAGGTGCCCCCTAGGGGAAAGCAGTGGGCTGGGTGGGAATTACCTGTGCTTTTACAGACCCAGAGGAAGGGAAATACTCAGCTCCTGCATAGTCTTGACATCTAATTCAAGCTCTTTAGTCTGAGAAGTTGGAAAGCATGAATGAAGTTCAAAGTCTCACCAAGGGATTGAGATCTGATCATAAGTTTGGACCATAATTCGCTTCTTACAACTATCACATTACTGAGGGCCTATTTATAACATTTTCACACCTAGTTCAGCATGCCAAAGCAATTAAAAGAAAACTTATTAAACACACAAAAAGGTGAGAAATAGAATTTTAAGCGCAGAGTAAGCATCAAAACAAGAAATGATATGGATGTTGGAATTAGCAGATGGAGAATTTTGAGAAAGTTATGATTAACATGCTAAGAAATCTGGTGGCCACCCTACAAGAGCAGATCGATAATGTAATTAGACAGTTGGGAATCTTAAGAAAGAAAGAAAAAGAACTGAATGCCTGTGGCACATGGCTATAATCCTAGATATTCACACAGGATTACATTTTGAAGCCAGCTGAGGCAGAAAAGTTCATGAAATCTTATCTCCAAAATAAGCAGCAAAAATCAGAGCTTGTGGCATGGCTCAGGAAGTAACACATCAGCTGAACACGCAATCTGAGCAAACGTAAGGTCATGAGTTCAAACCCTACGACTGTCGAAAAACTAACAGAAAAAAAGGTAGAAAACATTTAAGAGACAAAACTTAGAATATGAGTAAGCCAATAAATAACCAACGGTAATACATATGCTGTGTAACAATCCAACTATTTTGTTTTTGAATATCAGTGGTTTAAATATAGCAATTAAAACAGTGATTGTCAAAGTGGATAAAACAGCAGGACTCAAGTATATGTCATCTACAAGACAGCCACTGTGGATGTAAAGATGCAAGTAGATGGAGTAAAATATACTATGAGAGGCCTAATTAAATGAAGTAGACAAGACATGTACACATTACCTTAATTATATAACTATAACCCCTCTGTACAGCACCTTTACAACAAATTAAATTAAATTAAAAATGAATTAGATCTTGATGCACCTATTTAACATAAAAGAGATCCAAAGCAATGGATGTTATTGGGTATAAGGGAGGGCATTGTGTAATTATAAAGAGGGTAAGTTGTATTTTAAGACACAGTAACCCTTAACATACAAGGATCCAGCAACACAGCATCAATCTATATATGGCAAAAACTTGTAGAAAAACAAGGAGTTAAAGATAATTTCATTACTATAGTCAGAAACCTAAAGAACCACCTATCAAAATTAAATTCACAAGACAGAGACCATTAAGAATATAGCTAACTATCAATTTGTTGGACATAATTGACTTCTATAGGTTAACCAATCACAGAATATGCATTATTCTTTAACTCACATGAATCATTCACCAATATAGACCATATTCTGGACCATAAATCATGTATTAATACATTAAACAATGCGGGTCACACAAGATCTTGTCTTAGACAACAATGGAATTAAACTAGAAATCAATAATGCAGAAATCTCAAGAAAAAAATAAGAGAGTTTACAATAAAAGAAATGAAAATAAGACACACTGAAGTTTTTGAGATATGAAGTAACAGGAGTTCTGGTGTGTGGCCAATGCGAATGGAGCAAGATACAGCAATTGCCAAAATAGGTGATGCTTCATTTCTCGTGAAGCAAAACATTCTTACTGTGCAATCCAAAAACTTCATTTCTTGATATTTTCCCCTAGTTAAATATTTACACAAAAACCTGAACACAAATATTTATAGCAGCTTTATCCACACTTATGCAAATTTCAAGCAAGCTAGGCACTTTTAAGTAGTACTTAATAAATAAATACACAAGTATATCCAGAGAATGAAATATTCAGTACCTGAATGAAATGAACTCTCAAGCCATAGAATGACATGGAATGACATAAATGTATAAATGTGAGAGAGGGAAATCTGGTAAGGAAATATTCTGAATGATTCCAACCAAGTGGCATTCTAGAAACACACTATAACCATGGAGATGGTAGGAAGGATTGTGGATGCCAGGAGTTGGAATGAGATGACAAAAAGGAATGAGACACTGCAATGATGGAGGTTATTTTGCATTTTCCCAAACCTAGACAACATGCAACAGCAAAAAAGAAGTCACAGTCTGATTGTGATCTGTCAACACAGGGTCACCAAGATGGCATCATATTGGTGGGGGATTCTGATGAGAAGTGATTTTGGTTACAAGGGTATATGAGAAGTTTCTATCATTCTCTGGTTTTCTTGTGAATTGAACACTGATTCAACATCTTCTGAATGGGAATGCAGTTTAGTGGTAGACACATCTTGCCACAGGTTCCATTCCTAGTACAGACATACAGAGAGGAAAAGAGAGAAGAGTCATATTTATTATACAAATTTAGAAAATTGCCCAAACTTGCTATAATGCCTTTTATGTTTCCTCGAATTAAAAAAGTTCTGAAATATTATTTTATTCAGAGCATCAAAACACAACAATAAAATAATTACTCATTTTTTAAAGTATACTAAAGTGTCTATGACTGGGGAGATAAAATTCTCTCTCTACAGAGCAACCATTATTCTTTTAGCAACGTGGAGTCATTGAGTTAGGGACTTATTTCAGTAACCAGATCCAGTTTTATAAATTGTTTCATAGTCCTTGTCCAAATGATACAGTTTTAATAAATTTAAGGTATATAGTTTGCTTATAAAAAGATGGCAGCAATGGTATGGTACTGGTATTAACTAAGCACCTCCAACTTAGATCTTTCCAAATTTTTTTCCATATTGAGATACAATCTCTTGATCTCAATTCTCTATACCCATTGGATTCTTCCAATAACATTTTCTCAAAAATCTCTTTATCTTGAAAGAGTATAGAGTAGCCTCCAGTATAATTTGATATGAAAATTTTCTCCTAAACTCTTGGGGGAGAACCAGATCTATCTTGACAATGACTTGCTCTGATAAAACCTTGACTTCTGTCTTTAGCTGAGAAGAGATTGGTACCCAACAAAGTAAGAATGATCACTATAGACCTGATAAAGCAATACAGACTTTTCAAAAGATGGTCAGTAGTCAACAAATATGTACAAACACATTTAGCACAACTCATTTCCCGGGAAATGTAAATAAAAACACAATGGTGTTATTTCACTCTAGTCATAAAAGCTACCATCAAAAAGACAAAATATTTTATGTGCTGTCCAGTTTTAAGGGGAATAAGGAACCTTGGCTCAGGTGGGAGATAATGTAAATTAGCAAAGCCTTTGTAGAAAACAGTGTGGAGGGTTTCCAAAATATTCAAAGTAACAGCCATCACATAATCTATCCATTCCTCTATTGAGCACATCTCTAAAAGAAACAAGATCAGTCTGTCAAAGAGACACCTGTCTTTCCATAATCATTGCAACGCCTTTCACAATAGCCAACAAATAGGAACAACGTAACTACCCATTGATTGATGAATGTGTGAAGACAATGTTGCACGTATAGAATATTGTGAAGTCTTGGGAAATGATGAAATCCTGCCATTGGGATAGCATGAGTGGAACTGGACATGGTTATACTAAGTGAAATAATGGCACAGAAAGAAGAAAACTACAGTCTTCACTCCTCTGGAGACCCATCGATTCTAAGAGTAGAATATTTGGCTACATGATATGGGAGAGTCAAGGGGGCAGGGAAAGAAGGGGAGACATTGTTCAAGAAATACTATGTTAGTGTGTTGCCCACAATTATAATGGTTTTTATTACCTCTAAATACAAAAGTCCCCATTTAATTCAGATTCTTTGCAGTAATTGCAATGATGATTAGTCAAACCCATATATATATTTTTTCTCATCATCTTGAACATGCTTCTCATCTTGGCACTGTAGTAAATCTTTGTGTTGGCAGGATATTAGTGAAGCATGTTGTAGTTAACACTAATTAATTCATGTTGGTTTCTTCACAACTCAACAGAATTGAACCTGTACTTTATTTATGTGATTCATATTTTCCAAATAAGATCCCTGCTGGAGCTCTTGTACAGGGCCCATAAACTCCGCAGAATCACTCTCTGATATTTATTTAACTCTCTCAAAAGAACATCTTAGAATGTGATGCCAACTATAAAAGAGTAATACATTTGAAGAATTAAAAAGAAATTCAAAAATCAAAATATTTGGTTTCTCAGAAGCATAAATGAACAGCTCAGCTGATATACAGCGGCTCTTGAGTCCGTTCCTCGTTATCGCCAGTTGTGTTGAAATCATTGTGTGAGCAGTCTTCTGAGTGGGCCTCTGCCCTCAATTTTCTGAAAATATGCCTCCCCCAAAGCAAATGACGCATTCAAACAGAGAAAAGGTTCATGTGGTTCCTTTAGTTGGCAATGTGGAAATCTTTGAATTGTTCAACAATGGTCTTCAGCAAAAATTAGATGGTATAAGACGAAAATCTACTGTACTGAAATGAACTCTACACATCATGAGCATTCGTGTTTTTCCATCAAGGCAATCTCCTTATAAATACCCTGTGGACAAAAAGGGTCTTCTTTACCCCCCAAACATACCTGTGTTGTCTATGGAGATTGTTTCCAAGACTACCATGGATACCAAATTCCTGACTACTCACGCAAGATAGTTAACATTTACATGCCATCTATGAAAATTTTCCCATGCATTATCATCTCTGGATTACTTATAATACTTAATACATCGCAAATAGTGGATACACTGTATTGCTTAGGGCATTATGTGAACAAATAAATTAAATAAATGACGTATACTCTTCCAAATAGTCTTGATGCAAGGTTGGCTGAATTTATGGATGCAGAATACGTAAAGAGGGAGGTTTGGCTGGGTGTAGTTGTTGTACACATGGTACGTATATAATGTCCTTGTCTCCCCCTCTCACACACACAACATACACACAGCACACAATTTATCATTTATCTAGTGTTTGCTCAGATACTTGCATAGCATTTTCAAAGCCTAGAATTACTGTCATCATTTGCCATGTATATTAAGAGTTATTCTTAAACTTCTAGAGGAAAGGTCTTAGGCAGCTGCACTTGCTAGAGGTCAGAAAGAGAGAGAGAGAGAGAGACAGACAGAGACAGAGACAGATAGACAGACAGGCACGCAGGCAGGCAGAGGCAAAGACAGAAAGAAGCTTATGCTCTAAGACCCATTACCCACTTCTTCAAGGACACACTGCCAGTGTGACTTTCTTTCAATTTGTTCCCCCTCCTAAAAGTTCTACCACCTCCAAATAGTGTCAGGCACCATCTGGGAAGAAAGCCCCCAACACATAAAATTTTAAAGAACATTTAAGATCTAAATTATAACAGTAAACAAATAATAATAACATAGAGAGTTGACATGAGAGTCATTGGTTCCAGAACCATACCCTCACTAGTACTTTCCATTGATGACTATGAAGAGTGGGAAGTTGGTCTCTTCTTGAAGAGGAATTGGCCAAGGAAGTGATATCCACTAAGCAGTTGGATTTTCCCTTTATTCTAGTGGGGGAGCTTGACAGTTTTTGTAGCACATTCTTCTGCTACACAATGTCATTGTTGCAGCTTTTCTCTGTTTCTCTTTATTTGAATGTGTGTGAAGCAGATTCCACTTCCTTAGACATGCTCCTCTGATTTTCTTCTATTCATCTCTTCAAAGATGCCTTGTTCTCATTATTAGGATATTGATTTATCATCTCCTAAACATGTTTTGTCCACAAGTGTGACCTCGCCATTTTTGTCACTGCAATATTTCAGAACTTTTAATATAAGAAATCTCTCAGTAGGCTGGGTGCTAGTGGCTCACGTCTGTAATCCTAACTACTCAGGAAGCTGCGATCTGAGGATTGCGGTTCAAAGGCAGCCCAGGCAGGAAAGTCCATAAAACTCTTATTTTCAATAAACCACCAGAAAACCAGCAGTGGCACTGTAGCTCAAGTGGTTAGCTCAAGTGGTAGAGTACTAGCCTTGAGTTGAAGAGCTGAGGACAGCACTCAGGTCCAGAGTTCAAGCCCCACGACCTACAAAAAAACAAAAAGAAATTTCTCAGTATCATTTATTGTCTAACAGTCTACATCTCTATACAGCCATCAATAGATGTATTCTTCATCATTCATAGTGATACATTTTCCTTCTGTTTGTTTTAGAGTACTTTAACATGTTAAAAAGAATAAACAAATTTTGTGACAGTGATCCCTGAAAAAGGTCCTTTGGGTGGAGAAACAGAAAAAGTGAACAGTTTGATTAGTAAAGGGACTGGACCAGACAAGCTCAGACGCCTTGTCCCTTACAATCCGTTTTTCTCAACAAATCATATATGTCTTATTTGAGCAACAAATGGTGATCTTGCCTTATCAAAAGTGATTCCTAAGAGCACATGAGAATTACCTTTGGGTTAATTCAGTTATTAGAAAGGTTCTTTGTCTTGCAGTTTATTTTATTCATCCTAGATCAAGAGACTCTCTGATAACATCCTCTCCCCTACCCAGTATCTCCATTCCAACCAGTTCATTTGGGTGTGAATTCCTTCAGAACTTAGGAAGAGAAGTCTACAGGCTGTGATATACTCAAATTCATACTGGTCTCTTTCATATCAGCTTTTAGATAATAAATGAAAGTGGAAATTTCATTCATTCTTAATCCAATAAAATAGAGTTAAGAGAACAAACAACTACCAAACATTTTTCCTTTGGAATTTTTCTGCAGTATGTCATTTGTACATATTTTTGTTTCTATTGTGATCCATTCACATTGATTTGTATATATTTTGTTTCTGTTGTTACTGGCTCACATTCAGGATTTTTGTTCTCTCAAGACAAAAACATTGAAATCAAAGGAGGATATTCATAGGAACAGATCACAAAAGTTCAATAGCTATATGCATATGATTATATAAAACAATATTTTATGAAGTGAACTCCAAGTAAAGGAGTTGCTGCTGTTTCTATATTCTTTTCCTTGTGTCTTGTTTGTTAGTTTCTTTGTCTTTGGAAGGGTAAGGGCGGGGAACAAAAAAGGTGAAACAAAGGGTGAACAGATACAGCGGTGGTATACCCACTAGTCACTACATGGAAAATGAACTTCACATCTTATGGGTGGGGATGGGAAGGAAACACTGGAGAAAATGAGAGGAAGGGGTGACATGGTTCAAAAACACATGTACTTAGAACCTGACTTACGCAACTGTAACCCCTCTGTATATCATCTCTACAATAAAAATTAAATAGACATTTATTTAAAAGGCATGAAGCAACAGACAGCCACTTTTGCCTAATTTTAGAAGAGTGAAATGTCTAAAACATACAGAAGAAGAAAGTATTTTAAATATATATGTATATCTGCATGTATGTGTACACCTCTATTACCTCATTGCCAATGTTTTGTATATTTTATTCATTAATATTCAGTGTTACTCCCTCCCTCATTTTCCCCACTTTTCATTAATATTCTTTCTAATACAAATGTAATATTTAATACTGTAGAATAAATATTTGGGCCTATGCTAGCTTCATGAAGATCAGAAAGTAAGCAATGTGAATAATCTCATGGTAAGAGAGCATTTATTTTAAATGAAATTTGGGGGTATTGAATTTTCTAACACTAATATTTATGTTTAAAACTTGTCCAGGTATAGATCACTTTTTAAAAGATAAGTCTGTAAAACTTCCAGGATGACAATGCTTTCTACTTGGTAAGAACTTCTGTGCACAGGAAAAACTAGAAAAACATGTAGTCTTTTTTCAATTTAAATTTTATTGTAAAGATGATTCACAGAGGGTTTGCAGTTACATATATAAGGGAATAAATACATTTCTTTTTGAAGAAATGTACTCATTTCTCACTCATTTCCTCCCACTTCCCTTGCCCCTGACTCTGTCTCCCCAAGTTGTAAAGTTCATTTCCAACACAGTGTCTAGTGAGTATCACTGTTGAATTGGTTCACCCTTTGCCCCACTATTTCTGCAATTCCTCTTTCCTTCCCCACATCAGATAAACTCATATATAAGACAAAGGGTACAGAAATAAAAGTAAAATGACAACAGGGAATGAACCAAAGGAGAAAAGAAAAGAAAAGAAATAACTGCAAACAGTACAAAAATGTATTGTTTCCACATGTAGCTTTATACTTGGAAAGTATCTTACATCAGCTTTGTCATCATCAGATTTATCATCCCAAGTTCACTTTTAAAATCCCTTATTCTTTATGTCAAACATTAAATACTGTTGAATAAGTCAAGAGATTGCTTTCTATAATGACATCTATCTGTAAGGTGCTCTTAGACATTTCTATGAATTTGTTGAAGTCTGCCTTTCCCAAATGTAGAGCATAGGTTGATCTCCTTGTACTTACTTCCTAATGTTTGCAGGTTGTTTTGAAACTATCATCCTCACTTCTGAATCACTAGCTGCTTTTTTGTTCAGAATCAGTGGCAGCAACATACTTATTTTATAAAGTAAGTCATTCACAAATGCTCCACTGGGTCCTAGCACATTGTGAGTAGCTAATAGGTGAATGCAGGCAATCAGACTCAGATATTGGCTAAATAAGATCATTAGCAGATAAGCACATAATATTGTGGCAATAGACTAAATATCCAAAAAAGTAGAACATACTTAGAAAACATAGGCAGAAGGATTCTAAGTGAAATAGAATTGGACACAAGAGCAGGTAAAAAGACCAGAAAAATATCATTTATGTTGTTGGCTGACAACCTTTATACATTTACCAAAAAAAGAGTAGTTTCCTCTAATTCTGGAAATGATGTGTCTAAAAGGATGAATATACCAATCACCATAATCTGGAATCTTGTCATTGCATATTTCTTACATTTATTAAAATTTCAATATATGTTAATATTGTATCCATATATAAATACTTAGTTGCAATTAATCCAGTTCAGTTAAAACATTTAAAAAGAAGAAATGAACATCATCAGGTATATATATATATATATATATATATGCATTCATATAAATGTATGCACATATGTATGCATCTATATGTCTAAGAATTAGCTCTTATTTCATTTAGATTTTATGTGTAGTCATAGTCCTGACTTGTACCCATTGATCTGCCCAGTTGTAGTGGAATTATTTTCTTATTTTCACTATTGTATGAAAAGAATAACAGTGCCATAGAATGCTGTAAAAAAATGATAGTTAACTATTCTATAAGTTAGTTAACTATAAGTTAGTTAACTATTCTAGTTAAGTGGATTGAAATATCCCCTCAAAAGAACTGTTACCTAGAAATATTTTGTATCTCTTCATTTTGTTATTAACGCTGTGTATATATGTCATTATTCTAAATACTCCTTTAAAGAGTTTGTAAATATTAAATTTGTGTCTCCTGAAGTCCGCGCAGAGTTATTATTGCATTTAATTTTCACGTAAATCTACTGGCGATGTTTCAGAATAGCAAGGTGAAGACCAGAATTAAGAGTCTAAAGTCCAGACTTTAGATTCTTATTCTCAAATGACAAAGGAATCCTGAAAGTGTAGTCTGAAAACAAACTTTGAAACAAATCCAAGTAGATTCAGATTTCAAACTAACCCTTTAATTTTCCACCTCAATCAACAGTTAATAGGCCTTATATTTATTTACAAATTTGTATGGTGCTAACTTTTCATTGTTTGTGGCCACAGACAATGCATGAGAACCACAGACCTTATTTATTTGATGAATGTCAATAAATACTACAAACACATTATAGAGATGGACCATGCAGGAAGTTTCATATGTGTTCTAAAATAGGACTAAAGGTATTTAAATCTAAATACTTGAAGAGAAAACTTAACCTACTTTAAAGAAAGGGCAAAGTAGAAACTGTGCCTTAATATAGCTTGTTGTCTAACGAAGCTGTTGCTTATGCAACGGCAATTTGAGTGTAGAGAAATCATCAGATTGTTAATAAATGGGTGAGTCTTAGCAGCATTGTAAAGCACCATATAGAGGGATCTGCATCTATAATAATATTAACCACATTTTACTATAAAGGTTTTTTCTCTCTCTAATGCTTCTTCCCCAGTTCTAGTTTGTCTTGTTCATCTCCAGATTCAATAAAGACTCATTGCCCACTGTGAATTACCCATCATTTCTGAGCTGTGTTATGAGGATCCTGACATTCTCTTTCGAAGACCCATGAAGTTCTCTCATCCTCAACTACTGGTCTGTGTGAAACCATCATTCCTTCCTGAAGATAAAATGACATATCACTACAGATTGAAGATAAAAGTAAATGTGAGACTCTAGCTGTCTCAATTACTCTAATATAAAAGAATTTTATAGTATGTAAAGGAATCTCATTCTTCTCAATTATTTTTGCTGGGAAACACTGTTACTTTACATTAAAATTAACACTAAAAAATAACTAAAGTATGATAAGTTCAGATGCACTGCAGATTCAGCCATATATTATAAAGAATCTTCCCTGCACTGTTTCCTTCCACAGATAACTCCAGGAGAGCTTTTTTTCTTAAATGCACATATCATTAGCAATCAGTCTGGGAATACTGAAATTCAAATTGGACCACAAATACCATGAGGATAGAGATGGCTGACTGTCTATTCTAGAGAAAAGCCTTATGACAGTTCAACATTAATACCAGCAAAGCCACGCAACCCATCACAATTGCATAAGCATACTCTGAACCAATTTGGGAAAATATTTCCTGACATAGTACTGTAATTCCTATGTCTGTTAGGAAGGTCTTTAGAGATAACAAAAAAGCCTGAGGCAGGCAAAAGTTAGGGGGTGCTGAATCACTTTATAAAATAGAACTAAACATAGCTCAATTTGAGAATAAAATGCATTGTTTCATAAACTTTGAATGTCATCTGAGGTCAATATTGTTGTAGAGCATCATGGAATAAAGTTTGTTTCCTGGCTCTTGTGTTGGAAGCAGACAAACTAAGGGTACAAAGGGATAGTTGGTGATCTATAATTTATATATAAGTTTGTTGATGCTATCACTAGGAAGTCCATATTTTTGGCTTAGATACTTTAAGGCTAAAGCTCATTGATACATTGGATATCTAAAAGAACTACCATTATATCTCTGAGGTTTATGTTCATTTACTAAGAAATATCCAAGATGGCATTTCCTTGGCTTTCCAATTTCAAGTAGTAATCAGTATGTGGTATTTTCAAGGTCATTTACTTTTTGTCAATGTTCATGCTTCTTTCTAGCCTTCACTTCACATTCCTAAAGGAAACCAGTGTGTGTGTGTGTGTGTGTGTGTGTGTGTGTGTGTGTATACATTCATATGTGTGTGCATATATATGTATATGCATATATACATGTATATATATATATGTGTGTGTGTATATATATATATATATATATATATATGCAATTTATCCAGAACCAAGTCTTTGGTTGGCCTTCAATATTGTCACTTGTCTTTCTTTTGTGGATAGTCTAGATTTCACTCTATTTCAGTATTTGGTACTTGGTTCATATCTTTATTAAATGGTTTCTTATGACAGTGATTGTGCTTAGCAGTAGATTCAACTACAGAAGACTGGTTCAAAAAATGAGTAGACTTTTGTACTTTAGCATTTTTATTAGTATATTAGAGGGCATAAAGTTATAAAAAGAACACAAGAGACCTCAGCAAAAAAATGCCCCCAAATCTGTACAATACCCTGGTCATGAAGGAAGGAGAGAGACTGGTTTGAGATATGTGGGAAGATAGGAGATAGTAGAAAATGGCTTCCAGAGAGTGTGCCATTTGAGAGAAAAGACTAGGTTTGGGGAAGGGAAGGGAAGGACATTAGGAGAGTCACAATAAGATAAGCAACAACACATAGAAAGATGTATTCGTTATCTACCTTGGTTGAATGAGTGCTGACATTTAAACACAGTGTTAATTTCAAATGGGTGTCTTTTAGAACAGAAAGGTAGAAAGTCCCCAAAAAACATAGGTCCCATGGTTTCCCTTATTTGCATTTATTAGTATATGTCTGACACAAGCAGAAATGATCAGACAACTTGATGTTAGGTGAAATGAACCCCAAGATAAGGACTCATTTTTTTTTCTTTCTTGGTATTGTTTCTAACATATTTATAAGGTTTTGTTGCTTTGTATGTCCCTCCCCGTGGTATAGCCCCTGTTTTCACTATATTTGATGTTGGTATGATTTGTGGAGGGGAAGGGAACAAAACAAATTGTTTAGGGATAAAGGTGGACACATTGCAACAATGAGATGTACAAGACGTTATGTCGAAAAACGGACTTTATAACTTTGGGGAGGGTGAGGGGAGGGGGGACCAAGGAGAGGGGGAGAGATAGGAGGGCAGGTATGGTAAGGGTAAACAAAGGAGGAGATAAGAACTGTACTCATTACCTTACTCATGTAATTGTGTAACCCCTCTGTATGATATTTTCACAATAAAAAACTTATAAAAATTAAAAATTAGATAATAAGCAAAGTTTAACAACTATCAGAATCCAAGATCACTACCCCCTTGCCTGGTCAACTTTTAAAATTGAAATTCAGTGTGCATATAAAAAGTGACATACATTATTAATGTTTAGTTCTATAGATTTCACCAAGCAGTTATTCCTGTTACTACCTACTACCATGTCAAGAAACAATATAATAAACATTACTCTTCTGTAATTCATATTTTAAAACTCATTCATACTTAAAAATCCAATAACTACACTATGCCTCAATTTTTGATATCTTAAAATACAACATATTTGTTCCCTACTTTTCAACTTTATGCAAATAAAATCACATCATGCACTGTCTTTGTTTTTAACTTCTGTCATTCAGCATTATGTAACCATTTTCTTGGCATATTTATGGTTAATTGGTTTGATGGACTTAAAAAGCAATTCTTATTAAAATATATTAGATTTTTATAGTAGAGGTGATATACAGAGAGAATTTACAATTACACAAGTCAAGTAATGAGTACATATCTTTTTGACCATATCATTCCTTTTATTGCTCTCTCCCAGTTTTTCCCTCCCATTCCCACCTAAAAGTTGTATAGTTCATTTTCCACATGGTGTCTCATGAGTATCAGTGTTGTATTTGTTCACCATTTGCTCCTTACCCTTCCAAGGACAAAGAAGCTAACAAACAAGACAAAAGGAAATGACAACACAAAGAGCAGCAGTATCAACAAAAATCTCTTGTTTCTATTTCTTGGAATTCATTTTGTACAATATTATTTGATATGATCATATGCACATATGCTTATGCACAAGCTGCTGTTTTGAAATCAACAATTCCTAAACAGAAAAACAATACCAACTATAGGATTTTTCATATTGGGTTTCTCTACTTTCTAGAATGTTGATCCTAATAATTCTCATTTCCTTTAAAGTCTTCTATGACTTCAAAAATACTTTCCCAAATCTTTGACTTTTTCCCAGTGGTAAGTTTAGACCAAAACAAGCTGAAATTAATCTTGGTTATATAATGTCAAGGAGAAATATGTCTAGGCCTCAATTTGCTCAGTTGGTCCCCTTTGCCCACCTTTCATGACATTATTTCTTATCAGTTCTATCAGGTGAAATTTAGGGACAGATCTTAATACTTTATCATGATCTTAGGATCTTTCATTTCTACTCAAGTTTTCTTTAGAGAAAGTGAATGAAATATTCTACCCAGGATCTCATATCATTCAAGTCTGACTACTAAAATGCAGAAGGAATAAGAGAAACTCTAGGGCTTCTTGGCACAGGCCGAAATTTTCTTAATAGAGACTCAGAAGCACAACAAATCAAAGAAAGGTTGGACAAATGGGACTGCATGAAACTGCAGAGCTTCTGCAAGGCAAAGGACATAGTCAGCAAGATCAACAGAAAGCCCAGGGACTGGGAGAAGATCTTCATTAGCCATACAACCAAAGAGGGTCTCATATCTAAATATACTTAGAACTCAAAAAACTAAATCCCCAACAACAAATCCTCCAAGAAACAACTGCCCAATTAACAAATGGGCTAAAGATTTAGAGAGACTTCTCTGAAGAGGAAATAAGAATGGCCAATATGCACATGAAGAAATGTTCAACCTCCCTAGCCATAAAAGAAATGCAAATCAAAACAACACTGAGATTCCACCTCACTCCAACTAGAACGGCTATAATCAAGAAATCTAATAACAACAGATGCTGGAGGGGATGTGGCCAAAAGGGAACACTACTGCATTGTTGGTGGGAGTGTAAAGTTGTTCAACCACTCTGGAAAGCTGTATGGAGGTTCCTCAAAAGACTCCACATAGAGCTCCCCTATGACCCAGCAATCCCACTTTTAGGCATTTACCCAAAGGATCACAAACAAGGTCATACCAAATCTACCAGCACAAACATGTTTATCACAGCATTATGGAACCAACCCAGATGTCCCTCAGTAGATGAATGGATCAAGAAAATGTGGTTTATATATACAATGGAATTCTATGCCTCCATCAGAAAAAAATAACATTGCCTCTTCTGTTAGGAAATGGAAAGACTAGGAAAAAAATCATAGTTTGTGAAGTAAGCCAGGCCAAAGAAACATAGGTCCCATGGTTTCCCTTGTTTGCAGTGACTAGTACATGTCTAGGACAAGCAGAGTAGGTCAAAGGCTATGTACATATGACCACATGAGATAATGTTAAGCAAAATGTACCCAAAGACAGGGACACTGGATTGGAGGCTGGTGCTTTGCACTCTGTATATATATTTTTGTAATTTGGGGAGGGGAAGGAATATTGCAGAATGCCTAAATGAAGATGCAGATTGACCTGTTATGACAAAGAGATGTAAGAGATGTATGGGACACTATATTGAAAATGAACTTTACAATGTCGGGGGGGAGGGGCAGGAGGAGTTGGGGAGATGGGGAGGGAACTCATGGATGGGGAAAATAAAGGAGGAGGTAACAATGCTTGCTATGAAATGTACTCATTGCCCTACTCATGTAACTGTAACCCCTCTGTACAACATTTTTATAATTAAAAATTTAATTAAAAAACTCAAATTAACTCAGTGCCTGAACCCAGGAACATAGTAGACAGGGGAATAAGAGGCAGAAATATTCTTCATTTATTTGTTTGTTTTAGTTTTAGTATAGTTTTTAGTATTGTTTTGTTTTAGTATAGATTAGCTGTTATTTGTAATCAATAGCTTCAAAATACAAATTTTAAAATGGCAGAAATATCAAGAAGTTGAGTTATCCATGAAATATAATAGACCAATTAGTCTTGAAAGCAAGGTTGGAAGAAAAGGTTTACATTTCATAGGATCATGTTAGAAGCATATATTGGGTAACGTGTAGAAGATGTAAAGTTGCAAAATTATGCAACCAAGTATTTGCCCAATAAAATGTTCTTTTATTTTTTTCTTTTCAATAACTTCTCAATGTCTCAATTTATTATTGTGAACATAGTTTTAGAAGAGTAAGAGATCTATATGTAACCCATTATAGCATGATCTATACTTTATTTTTTTATTTTATTTGTGAAGATACTGTACAGAGGGGTTACAATTACATGGGCAGGATAATGCGTACATTTCTTACCAAGCATTGCAGCCTCCTCCTTTTGTTTACCCTTCACATCTCTTCCCAGCCTCCCCCCTCCTCCCCCAGTCCCAATCCTTCCCCCCGCACCGACGTTGTAAAGCTCGTTTTGGTCATGACAACTTATACTTCTCATTGTTGCAACAGGTCCACCTGTATCTTTAAACAACTGGTTTTTCCCCATCTCCTCCTCAAGTTATACTGACATCAAATATAGTGAAAGCAGGGGTTATACTGTGGGGGAGGGACATACAAAGCAAGAAAGAGATAATCTTATAAATGCATTAGAAACACATGCATGAAAGAAAAA